>NC_089762.1:197475-264975 GCF_040412425.1 Macrobrachium rosenbergii
AATCTTCGCTTTAAATTATGCATTAATTACTCTTTTGCATTACGTGCGTAAGCTAATACCTTCAAATTTTTTTGCTCTACTGAAATGACTTATTCTGCGCCGCATTATTCTCACAAGATTATGGTTAAAGGTGAGAGGACCAGTCACAAGCCATAAAAACTTCTACAGTGATTTGGTGCAAATATTTTTCTTCTTAGTCGTGTCATGGCCTATTAAAATAAATATATATCATCTGCGTGAATTTGGAAGTTTATCTTACTTTTCTTTTGTAAAGGTTATCACACACACACACACACACTCTCTCCGTTGTTGTATTTAAGAATATGGTTTGGTTAATGTTCTTATGGAACAAACCAAAAAAGAGGCCGTTATGTTACTAGGCTACGCAAGCAAGAACGTTGAAGAGAAATCATGAGAATACACTTAAAAAAGGCAAGGCAATATTGCACGGTACTTTAACTTTTCAGTTTTGGTTAGTTAATTACATTAATTAATATAATCAAATATTTCGTCCCGGTTGGCAAAAATCAAATCTATTTTTTCCTTTAGTTAAGCCAAAAATAAGATTCCCCTTTAATAAAAGAAAGCACTATTCAAACATAACCTTATTTCACTCATATATATGTATACAATGTATATATAATATATATATAATATATATTCTAGGAAAAACACTAACTCATGCACTTATACGCTATTTTATTATCATTAATACAATATATTTTATTCTGCTAACACTAATCAGTTATAAAATTAATACTTGCACCAATACTTACTACCTTTCTTGTCACCATAGCGTTCAGCAGAAGTGGACGATCAGTAAGACGTATTGGATCCGCAGCAGCTGAGTGACAACTAGGTACAGAGAAAATTCTGCTATTGTACATTTCTTAATAGTTATGAGCGTAATATAACATCTTGTGATCTCACCATTGTCATATCAGTCAAGTGGGAAGAAAACTTCTTGTACCATTTTAGTGATTTGCTGCTTAATGTGTGATGTCACCTCTGGCTTCCCGTGGACATGAATTTCCTGTCTTATTACAACGCCCCAGTCTCATGTTTTCCTTCAGGAGACACTGAAAAGGCTTAAAAGCATACCACTTCACCTTCTGTTGTGACTAAGTCTACACTGAGTTCAGTGACACCTAGTGTACTGTCTGTGCTTCCAAACTCTGGGAACGTTACCAGATACTTCCACATCAATAATTACTGCCCATACAAGATTTCGAAAGGGGCAAAAATTCAAATACAACATGAACACGTCGTTTATTCTAAACAACCCTCACACGTAAAACCCATATGATCTCATATAAATGGCAGCAAGCGGAAGAAAAATAATACCAAATGAAGACAAATTAGTGTAGCGATCTTGTTAACCGTGATTTTGCTGTGCCTAGCAATGAGTCATCCCACAGATTAAAAAGGAAACTGTAGAGCAATTCTACTGAATAAATATTACAATGGCCGCAAAATACTATTCGATACTCGTGGAAACCATTATAAATGTGTTATAACCCATAAACCTGGGATTTTGCGTAACTGTCATAAGCTCCTTTCAGTTTGTGTGTTTAGTCCTACCCCAGTATTAGTCCATATTTTTTACTATTTGTTCCGTTTGATTACATAACCTAACTTACTTTTTAACGTATCGTTTTTTCTTCACCAGGCATACTTAATAATCCTCTTCTGTAACTGCGTATTTATTACAAAAAAGCCCTTGTCAAAACGAGTCACCTCTCCTTTTCCAAACTTACCTCCAGGCATGCGTTCAGACTCCCCGAGGGCGGTTGACGTCAGCTTTCTTCCGTTACGCTCAGTTTCACCCAATCCTTGGAGGCTTAGACGATACATTTTGGGCTCTTTTTGCGTTTCCCCATCTTGTTTCTGATACATCACGTGTGTACTGTGTATTTATTTTTTATTCATACGTCAAATGGTGCATAAAATCAGAACCTGTTTCGCAGGAATGTGTGTCATATGAACGATAGTAGAAAATGAAGTTTCGAGTCGTATATATGAGAGAAACCATTTTCTCTCGGGTGCCGCTGCTCCGTTTGTTTGCCAGCCATAACCATTAATTGGTATATCTACATCTGGCTGTAAATCATCCAAAACGCTAGGAAAACATGCTGTGTATTTTGTCCTTCGGTTAAAGGGGATACAGTAGCGAAATCATCGACTTAAAAGCTGTGATTTTATGGTATTCAGCACGAACAGTCTTGATCAATCGCATTCGTTACATACGGATATTTTGATTTCAGCCTCAGGTAATATAAATTTCTTAAATGCAAATGTCTACTGGACAGAACGTTGGATATTTGCACCTTGACATGGCCTGATTAAAAATAGGAAATACGCTGGAAAGGATAAGAAGTGGGCCTAAGTAGTAGTGAAATTAATATATACCTCTTTTGATTGCCGAATGGATAAGTTCCCGACTACTTTGCGTCAACTCCAAAACGAATGAGTTCGAATCCTTGGCCAAGGCAGATGCAGTTATCATATATAATTCTCTGTGATTGGAAATTACTACCAAGAGAAAGTAAATTCGTTATCACGGAATAGTTGTGGTATAATATTTAACTCCCTCCCTCATTTGTGGTTTGATATTTGACCTCTCTCTCTCTCTCTCTCTCTCTCTCTCTCTCTCTCTCTCTATATATATATATATATATATATATATATATATATACATATACATATACATACATATAAACATTAAGCTACAAATGTGACGAACCACTTATCAGTTATAATTTCCCTTCGGTGTTATTTCTGAGGTAGAGCGAATTGGATGGTAAACGACATTTGAAGCTTAATGTTTGTGGTTATAACATGTCACGGTAGTAGGATAATATATACTGTATATATGTATATATACACACACACATATATATATATACATATATACATACATATAGAATCTGCTGGTAACTTCTTACTAGATACGTAAATGGGATAGCCACAATGCTCTCTTGGCTTCTCGATTTCTTCACACTGGCTGCAACCCATTTTCATTCTTTCACTGTATCTCCGTTCATATTCTCTTTCCTTCGTCCGACTTTCCACCCTCCCTTAACAACTGTTTCAAAGTTCAGTGCGAGATTTTCCTCCTGTTACACCTTTCAAACCTTTTTTACTCTCAATTTCTCTTTACACGCTGAATGACCTCGTAGGTCCCAGCCCTCGGCCTTTGGCTTAATTTTATATTCCAATCCATTCCATCATTATAAAGCCTGAGGTCTAACAGGAAGAATGTGAAGAAATTCTTGTGTCTGTAGCAGGGCTCGAACTCGCATCCAGAGTATCAGAACAAGGCCACAATACAGACCTGGCTTACTGTGGTCAGGTGGGTAAAGTGACCTCGTTCTGATACTCCAGATGCAGGTTCGAATCCTGTTACGGACATCAGAATTTCTTCACATTCTTCCATTTTGGATCTCAGGGTTTGTAAGGATACGCGTTTCCTAAAAGTGTGAAGAATTCCAGAAGGTAAGAGGGCATTGTGGCTATTACATTTACACACACACACACACACACACACACACACACACACACACACACACACATATATATATATATATATATATATATATATATATATATATATTTATATATAAACAAAGAGAGAGCGAGAGTGTCGCCCTGTGGTTCAGCAGTTACCAGTCTCCCTTCACTAATGAGGCTTGGGGCATACCCAACAGCATATTGAATCACAACCTGAAATACTATAATTTTCACAGGATAGAATTAAGCTAAGCCTGTGGTTAACATACATTTTATTTATAAGATCAGTTTACATACAAAAGTACAAATGCCACTTACTTTTCCTCCTCTATAATACCTGCACCTTTAGTCGTCCCATTACCACGCTTATTTTTGGCTTTTCATACAACTGAACGTGCAAAATCACTGCACGTAAATGATATATCTAAATCAGCCAAACAAACCATCCTTATCTAATCAATTTATAAAGATCTACTTTTACTGATAAATTACGATTAGAATGATAATTTTGGTAGCCAAAAGAAGAACTCGGCTGGCAAGGTGACTGAGGTGGAGAGGACTAGATTAGCCACCTGGTGATGACTTCCTCTATTTGTAAAAAGGATCATCGGAAGTCCAGCAGGAATGCATATTGCCTTGAGCACTGGCAGTTGGTGCAGAAAGAGCTGCACTGTTGCATGTGTAAGCAGGAGAGAGACAGAACACCGTGGAAGCTGAAAAACTTCTCTTATGGATTCCTTGTTGCACAAGAGTGTCCATGACGCAGGCATCACATTTCGCTCTGGTCAGTTGTTCGCTTGCACAGTTTCCCTCTTGATTCTCTACGGACCACTTGTGCTCGCAGGAACAACCCGGACGTTCATCAGCGCCCTTGACGTTCCTTTTCTCCGGCAGGTGAAACACGGACCGATTTCGCTGCAGGGAATGGTAAGCACCATTCGGCTCTCTTTTCCCAGACGCATCAAGTTCTTTTTCATTTAGGTGGTTTGAGAAAACATGACTTGCTTTAGACTTTGGAAGAGAATTATACTTAGAATCGTGTAACGATGGCCGTTTCGGTTTTATGCTCGAATAAAAGATGCTCTTTTGCAAGCAATCGGTGTCCCTCTTTTTCATGGGATTAACGTTCGGCAAAATTCCATTGATCCGAGACGAAGTTAAAGTAAGGTCAGGAGTCAGTTGGCTTCTGTTTGGCGAATGTAAGAGATGTAAGACGGGTAGTGACGGATCCTGGCTTTTGTTTGGTGAGTTTTTATCCGGTTTCGCACTCTTCTGAAGCTTTGGAGAACTGGAAGTCGACTGTCCACCCAGACAGTTGAGCAACGTTGCTACATCATGGAAGCCACCGACAAAGCTTCTCTCTCCTATTTTATCGCCGCCTTGAAAGAAAGAGTTTAGTGTCTTCGAGCTATTCACTCGAGTCCTATAAAATATTTTATAACTCTTGCACAACAATTCTTATTCGATGGGTAACACTCAAGCGTCTATTAATATGATGATAAATTACACCGAATAAATGATAAACCGAGCGGATTCACCTGATTAACTTTTTACCACTAAATAGCAAATATGTGCAAGTTTGTCACAAAAGGGGAAAGTTATTGCAAAATAAATGGCCTAGAATGTTATCTGCTGTCTTGAGCATATAAAATCAAGCATGCCAGCAGGTAACGCATGGTTTGATTATACATAGAATTTTTTATGTTGATGACTCTAGAACAGAAATGTAGTAATGAGTTTACCTGAACAGCAAGAGGACAGTGACCCCGGGGAGCTGCCGTCTCCTTCATAAGCGTAGTTTCGCAAATCGTCGACAGAGGGTAGATGTGGGCACACACAACCGGCTTTAGAACTTTCGGTGCTTATGGCACTCTTCTTCAGAAGGTGGTTTGTTTGACTGTAACCTCCCCGATTTTGGAGTGCATCTCTGGCCCCGCCGTTCAAAATATCAACATCTGGATAATGACAAAGAAATACTGTACTGGATACTGTGCTGACTATTCTGAAACAATTTCACAACACCAGTTTGTGCAACTGCGCCGACAACATGTTTCAGAACAGATAATTTCTCTGCCTATATTTGCTCTGCAGATTGAAATCTCTCAGAAAAAATAAAATTCCTTGATCATGAGGCTACGATTCATCGTTGAACACCTTTGTGATGCAAGATGTAAAATGATCTTGAGTACACAAACATTAAAAGTCTCTCACTTTCAAGCAGAACCTTGATACGCAATTAATAATTCCACCTACCAACAACCTCTGGGGATGGCTGAGTCGACGCCTTGTCGTCGGAAAGTATGTTTCTTGTAATGTCCAGGCTGTGTGACGTCATATCGTCAGTGCCCGTGAGGTCCAGGGTGACGCTGTTCTTCAGAGTTTTGACATGGATCTTTCCCTGTCGGAAATGTTTGTGAATAATCCCTCCGACAATGACAACCGCTGGAAAATAAATGGATGATGTTTTGTGTATTTCATATATTTGAATGTTTGAAGAAGAAAATTGTTTTTGTAAGATGAAAACCCAGTTCTGAATACGAAGTTTTAAGCATCAAATCGGGGTTTATGCTTCCCTCTTGATTGATGGGCGTCGGTTCCTTTTATCTACGACAAAATCTCATCGTATGATTTAATGAATCAGGGGTTACGTGTTTACCGTAACAAAAAAAAAAAAGTAGAAAAACAAGTTACAAATGAACCCCTCGGCCCCGAGCTGCAACCCCTTTCGTCCCTTTTACTGTACCTCCTTTCATATTCTCGTCCTTCCATCTTACTTGCTAACCTCTCCTAACAATTGATTCATGGTGCAACTGCGAGGTTTTCCTCCTGTTACACCTTTCAAACCTTTTACTGTCAATTTCCGTTTCAGCGCTGAATGACCTAATAGGTCCCATTGCTTAGCCTTGGGCCTAAATTCTATATGCAATTCAATTAATATACGTGAACTGGGAAAGTTGCCCTGTTTCTTTCAAACAACCTTTTGCCGTGTATTATGTCTTGAACTGTATATCGGCTTGAACTTTGAAACCTTAATGAACCTATCTCCCAAATGAAACTGAAAATAGCAAATGAAACATTACCAGTAATTTGTGTCTTCCTTATTAAATTATAACAATTGATTTGTTTTGTATTTTTTTTTGTTGAGAATTCATTCAATACATGACACCAAACAGGTTGCAGCTTTTAAAAAACATACTTCCACAAGTAAAATACATCGTTAACCAGTTGAAATATTCTTAAGTATCTAAGTGATTCCATATTTCCTTCATTTTGACTTCAAATTTACGACGTACAAGCGAAAATATAAAAACTTTGTTTAAGTGCACCGATAAACCAAATTCGCATGGAGTGTATCCAAGGTGATTGATAAATTCGATAACTCTACCTTGACCAGACATGAAAAAATATGGAGTGGTCTACGCTTTGCTAAAGACTTCTACCTAAAACTGACTGATATTCATGATAACAAGGAGCTGAAACACGTAAATGATAATGATGAAAGCAGAGAGATGGCCAGTCATTTTATAGAGCATTTAAAGAGCGCGCCTGTTTGAAGACGCCTTTACTTACAAACGACGATGAAAATCCAGGACAAGATGGCAGCCAGCGCCCCAGGGGATATGGTGAATCTTGGGAGACCAACAGCAGGTCCCTCGCAATGATCCCCTGCAAAACGTGGGAGTGGTGGTTAAATCTTGTAGCTAATATCGACAGGGCTTTGAGGGATAATTGATAAATGTTGAATAAATACAGCGACGTAGCTGGTCTTGAGGCTGAACGGGCTCTTGCTTCCGGGCAGACTTTGTTGAATAAATAGTTTTGTATGAAACACAAGTAGCTGTTTTTAAGATTTAAATAGAAGACTAAGCTCCGGATGGTGGCTCAAATAGTACGGTAATTTTATATATATATTATGTATATGTATGCTATGAATACTGTGTATGTATGTATGTATATATACTGTATATATATAAATTTGCTTTCTTCAGTGTTGGCGTAAACAGGGAATTGGGTTGTCTATTATCATTGGCCCTTGCCATTAATATTGTATATTTATATTGACGTTGAAGTTCGTTTCTCTCTCTCTCTCTCTCTCTCTCTCTCTCTCTCTGAGAGAGGGGAACGTCAGCGCCAATGTTCATATACTGAGAAGGGCCAATGAGGCGGACAACCTACTTCCCTTTTTAAGCCAACGCTGAAGAAAGCAAAAAATGAATATATAAATAAATAAACGAAAGTGGCGAATAAAATGGAGGAAGGATAAAACTCAGCTACAAACGAAACGGCAAACTCGTACTTAAATGGTGACAGTTTAGAAATGGCAGGAAGATCAGAGGCTGGGTGAGAGTTCCAATCCTTCGCGGCAGAGGGACAGAAATTGTCACCGAGCAATTCAGGAACATCCGAGTGTGACCTGACGGCTGTTATGACACATCTTGAGCTCAACGGAACAGGGATTGAGGCGTTACTCAGAGAGAGAGAGAGAGAGAGAGAGAGAGAGAGAGAGAGAGAGAGAGAGAGAGAGAGGACTGAATGATGACTAGAATTTAGGCATCTAACCATTACGCTCATATATATATATATATATATATATATATATATATATATATATATATATATATATATATATATATATATATATATATATATATAATATATATATGAATGAGAAAGAGAAAGAGAGAGAAATGGGGAGAGGGAGAGAGAGAAACAGAGAGAGGAAAAGATACAACTTAATCACTGGTAAAATATACCTACAACATTCAACAAGAAACTCGTCAAAACTACGACTGAACAGAACATAAAGCAAAGTTCAAGAACATTATAATTATTAAGCAACGAGTAAAGGACTCAAACTTGTGCTGGCGACAGGTTTCTTTTGATTTCGGTTCCGCGAAACGAGATCGGAATTTGATGGCGTATTTTATTTCTTTTAATTTTTATTTCATTTATTTCATTTTTATTTTTCATTTTTGTTTCATTTTTATTTCATTCAATTTTTTTATTACATTTAATTTTTATTTAATTTAATTTTATTTCATTTAACTAAAAACCCACTTGAGAGAGAGAGAGAGAGAGAGAGAGAGAGAGAGAGAGAGAGAGAGAGAGAGAGAGAGAGAGAGAGAGAGAGAGAGAGAGAGAGAGGGTATTATCTCTCTTTTTGGTCATGGTCACCTCCTTTCACAATTATAGTTTTTTACTAAGGTACATAGAATCTGAGGCATTTGAGAGAGAGAGAGAGAGAGAGAGAGAGAGAGAGAGAGAGAGAGAGAGAGAGAGAGAGAGAGTCTGAGTCTTTTCTTACCTACGTGAGAAGGACTGCAGATGCAGACGTAACCAGGATCTTTGTTGATGCAGGTGCCGCCGTTGAAACAAGGAGTCCAGAGGCACTCGTTGACATCGACGCACGAATTCCCATTGGCGGTCAAAACAGCACCTTCTACACAGCTGTGAAATCAGTTAATAACCGCATGACTTGTAATGATATTCTTCAATGGAAGACGAGTTCTTTTTACCCGTAACCTTCGTCTACTTAACTGACGACAACGTAGTGTTATATCGTAAAGGTATACACAAAGTTTATCACTTGATTTGTAGCCAGAAGGTGCAACTGTATATCAAAAATGCCTTGAATTTTAGCTGCGTTCACAGCAAAACAAGGGAAATATCTTTGGTTTCATGAAATATAAATGGGCAACTAGTGTAAAGAAAGGTAAGCTGAACAATTAGGAGATTTTAATCTTTTTTCTTTCGAGGACAGAAATCTCACCCACACTGATGTTTTCGCCAGAGATCTACGCAGACTAGCGGGCGAGGGCAGGAGACATTGGCACACACGGAAGAGGTTCCTGGGCAGGCAGCCTGGATGTTGGTGAACACGGTAGCCTGCGCCCAAGAGGACGTGTTTACCACAGGTGGGAGAGGTAGGTGAACTCCCGATACTCTGAGGTCATCAAGACATCCTTTCAAATCAGAGAGTAAAAGAATATGACAAGTCTCACTATCTGTTTATATACATATGCTATCTGGGCATATTTTCCTTTCTTATACAATTTCTATTGAAGTCAAGGGCGTTAATGGCAGAAACTCTTTTTATACGACAGTCTATACTTTTTCTGTTCAGGTAAACTTCTTGGTAAAAAAAAAAAAAAAAAAAAAAAAAAATTATTTACATTTGTTTCCTTATAATTCTTGCAGTTGACGGGCCGTTTCCTCTCTCCTATCGGTGGCGTCTTCAGGACTAAATTGCAGTTTCGTTACATGTGGACTTTGCAGCTTGATGTCACTGGAGTGATGAACTTCTGCCAGTGGGTATCACTCTCTCGATGGTGGTCTGTGAGCCAGCAAGGGCATTTCTGGTGCTCCGTAGGGTATGCCCTGTTTCCAAGCGTCCAACAAATGGCGTGGGTGATGGCATGATTTGCTCCGTTGTCAGTAGTTTCTATCAAATTCGGGAGTATTTTTTCGCTCGTTTCTCCCTTCGGATTCTCACAGATGCCTTGTGGTTTCCTTGATGAAGAAAGGATGAAGTCCGGGTTTCTTTGCATGTTTAATGAAGGCCGATATTGATTTACACTTAAGGCTTCTGATATGTGCACTCTGCGGAACAGGGGTTCTCTATGCAAGATTTCTGTGCCTTGTAATAATTCTTCCAGTGTTGGTTTGTGGTTGTGAGCGTCTACATAATGCTAAAATATTGCCCCCTGGTTGCAGTGGGCTTGCAATCGTCTGCTTAGAGCTTCGGTACATTCCAGTTTATACGCTACGTTGGTCAACTCCCACATCTCTCTACAGGGGGTGGTCATGTTCTGCATCACAAGGGTGCTGACCAGGTTCAGGCAGCAGTAGATTAGGGAAACTATCGTTACGATTTGTGAACGTGGCACCATTGGCAATTAGCGTTTTCAAGGCCTTGATCTTATCCTCAGAGCGGCATATCACAGCCAGTTTAAGGATGAGGTCAAGGCCATGAAAAGGAGACTTACCATTGGCGCCATACCTACAAATCATAACGGGTCTTATGTCACGGGATCTCGCACCGGTCAGTGGTTACGCCCACAAATGTTTTGGCAGTTTCACGGCCCTATCACTCGCCCTTCTGCTGCTGTTTGTTTGGAATTCGCCGACGGTTGTAGGCGTTAATGGTTATGAGAGTGACTTGGGAAGTTTGAATCGTACCATGGAGAAAAAACTGCCGCCTTCTGGTTATTTTACTGGTGACGCTCGCCCTCCATCAGGGAAGAGGAACACCCGAAGTAACCAGAGAACACCTGGTGAATCTTCGCGCCCCTTCTCCTCACAACTTTTCTTTCTTCGGCCTTTGCCGTCCTCCTTATCCCTTCCCCCTCCTTGCCCTCCTCCCCCTTAATTCTTATCCCTTCCTCCTCCAGTGTCTGACACGAACCAGTGGTCTCCACTGTCGAAATATCGAGCCCTGTCTTCTGAAGGAAGGACCTCATATGCTGCAGTTGCTGCCCTTGAGAAGAACAATCCAGACATCAAAATCTCAGCAAGACCTCATCACAGAGGTGGGGGGAGAAGGGGGGGGATTTACCATCACTCCAAAAGACAGCTACAATCGATCTCCTGAAGGCCAGTTCTTAAACCCCAGGGAAAAGCTCAACAAAACCACCGTCTGTTCCTAGTCTATCGATCTACCTCTGGAACCCCTGTTAAATATTCCCTACTTCGTCGACGGCAAGAGATGCGAAACAAAACATGAAGCACCGTCAAGGGCAATTTTCGTCATCTTCAGTGGACCAGTTCAAAGCCAAGTGTGGCCTGGGATATGGAGATATTTCCCCACGGGGGAGTATATGCCGGAGCCTCTCAGGCACTTCCGTTGTCAGCGATATGCAGACCATCAGGACCACTGCAGAGGGGTCAGTAATATGTGCCACAGGCAGCAAGAAACACGAAACAAAGGACAGTCTGGATAAATTTAGGAAAGGGGAACTACTACTACTTCCAGGTGCCCCACCTGTCCAGAACCACATCAGGTGTGATTCCAACGGTGCAGCGCAAGACAGACTCGCTCTTCGCAGTTGAAAGCAAAGATAAACCCATCAAGACCGACACCAGTACCTACACAGCAGCCAGTGACAATTCAAGAAGCAGACTAGATCAAGCAAATAACCAGCTGAAGCAGCGCCAGTTTCGCGTCAGCAGCAAGCGACGCAAATCGAGCAGCCAGCTCCCACAACTCCTCCGTCTCATCCCACCCGTAACTCTGACCCAAAACCTCAGACCTCCAATTGTCAGACCTGCAAAGTACTTTGCAGTTGTGATTCTGTTAAGAAGGAAATGGTAATGACTCAGTTGATCTCAGGTGCTTCATGTGGAATTTTGTGGGGCTAATCTGTGAAAAGACACCTACAAAGCACACGTCTTTGAACTTACTAGGACCAATGGCAAATTTTTTGACAAAGCACAACAACGTTCCGGCACTTCCCAGCTCCGACGATTCTCTCGGCGAACAGCAACTGTTAATCACTTTGATTGACAGTTGCCCCTGCTTCTTCTAATAACGCTTTTCTTTTCCCTGTTCGGCCGCCTAATATCTAACGTCCGCATTCCTCACCTATCGCTCTGTCTTCCAGTAAGCTGTTGCCTCTTTCCTTTAACACCTTGCTGAGTAGCGATAAAAAAAGGATAATTATACACTTACATTCTACAGTCGTCTTTTGAGGGGAAAACACAGGCCAAGTGACATTTTACACTGTGACTGCACACAGTTCGCCTCAAGATGTCTCCCCTCAGTCAAGGAGGAAAAACTGCCTTCTTTCCAACAAGAATTTTTGATCTCTCACTTCCATCGATCCTACTCCCAAAGACCGGTGCTTTTTGCTTTGAGTTTCTCGTTAAGTTAAATACGGTAGCCAATCTCCTTAGAGTCCCCCCAGCCTTTTTTCCGCTTCTTTTCCTATGGTGATTTTTTATTTTTATTTTTCTTTACTGGCCATCTAAGACTCGTCCGCCGGGACTCGCTACTGTCACTCTCTCCCTCCTGCCCATCGGCAGCTGAGGGTTTAATGGGGTCTGTAATCATCCCTGTTCAACTTTTCATCTCATGGCCATATTTTCACTTTCACACCATCAATTTTATACCTATTTTCCGCATGACCGTAATATTTTCACTTAAAATTATGGAGCGACACTTCCGGGCTGCTTTATGAGCAAGAGCCCGTGCTAGTATGACGCCAGCTTAATCCCAAAAAACAACAACAACAATTTGTAATTTCGTCCTGAAGACGCCGGCGTCGGTATGGGAGGAAATGGTCCGACGACTATAAAAGAAGTGAATGGAAGCCAAAGTACGTAATCATCTTTACTCCTGAGACCGCTTGCGTCACGAGAAGAAGAAGTCAACACTGATTCAATGTCTAAATAAAAAAGATTGTCTACACAAATAATGCCAATGACTTCAACAGATACAGCACATATAAAATATATATATATATATATATATATATATATATATATATATATATATAAACACAGACACACACACATATAATATGTATAAAGTAATCAACACACAATCACGTATGGAACAGAAATAAAGCAGTCAGAAATATATATATATATATATATATATATATATATATATATATATATATATATATATAAATGTATATATATATATATATATATATATATATATATATAATATATATATATATATATATATATATATATATATATATTTTTGTGACAAATATATAAACCAGTGCTATAATATATGAAAAAACGACACACTTTAATAAGTGTCTTAATTTTTGTTCATTTTTTTATACATATAGCCTGAACAATATTATATATATATATATATATATATATATATATATATATATATATATATATATATATATATATATATATATATATATACATATATATACACACGCGCACACAATTTATTTTTGTGACAAACTGCGCGAAACCAGTGCTATAATCTCATGAAAAAAAACGACACATTTTAATAAGTGTCTTAATTTTTGTTCATTTTTTTTATCTTGCATAACTGCTGACCTGGATTTATCACACAAAGCCTGAACAATATTATACATCATAAAAGCTATTTAGGAATCAAAATGAACGTACAGTAAGCCCCGCGATTTGTTCTTCCACAAAACGAGGTTTGGGTCCCTAAGGCTGAGGCGGAATTACCTTATAAAGATCAACAGTATCGGTGGTTTGCATATATTTCCATCTTTACTGTGAGCATCAAAACGTTTCTGATAATAATATACTGAAACATTTCATTCCTTTGCCTCATACAAAAAAAAGGCTAGGCCATTTACCCTACACTAACTATTCTAAAGTATGGTTCAGACATTTTTATCGCGGCTATCAACGGATCTGAAATACTGACATCGATTAGCGACAATATAAAATAGCGCGCGCGAAAGATAGACAGTAAGATGAAAATAACAAATCGGAACTGTCAAACGGTATCACGAAAAGCACAAAGCCTTTATTACTAGCTGAGTACTTTAAACGGCTTACAGAAAACATTTACTAAAAGGTGTCAGTGTGTTTTTGCGGTAAAATCCTTATTGCACGGCAAATAAAATAAACACACACAAACACAAAATGTATGCACTCCAAGTGAATGATTTTATTACCAGCACTTTTTTGCGCACGAATAACCGACCTGATCTGCCACTAACCGTGGTGGAAGTCGTGATGAACCGTGTAGAGTGTCACGCCGACATACTCCGGCGAGCCACCTACGTGGATTCCTTCCTGCTTGTCGATCTCGAGCTTAGTTACCCACCCGTGGGGCGTGGCGGGTGTGGGCGTAGCGTTGTAAAAGTCACCATCTCCTTCGTCGACCTTCAGTTCAACCCATCTCCCGTACCTTCGCACACCCACCAGGAACGAAGGAATAAGAAAAAAAAAAATGAGATAAAAATTACTGCCAAAAGAATACATCCAAAAAATGAGTGTTAATCAAGCCTCTTGCTCTCTCGGTAGTACGTATGTACACCGATGCACTAATTATAAAACTGTTAATTAGGGAAATATAGAAGAATAAAAATAGAGGCAGGGATTCTAGATACGGTAAAAGCAATTTGAAATGTTGAAGCTGTAAATATTTTGTTAAGAGGATTGAAAGCTACATGGGAAGACTTCGAACACTAACTGGATTAAAACATCAAAAGCTTTACACAGCACGCACGCACGCACACACACACACACACACACACACACATATATATATATATATACATATACTATATATATATATAATACACACATACACACATTTACATATACACACATATATATATATATATATATATATATATATATATATATATATATATATATATATATATATATATATATATATATATATAATCTATGCAACACTGAAATGTAAGACAGATGACAGGAGGATTGACAGAAAAGAACAGCGTCGGTTTAGGCGAGGAAGAGGGCCGGAAAGTCAAGTTTTAGTTGTGAAAAAACCAAGTGAGAAAATTACGAGCGAAGGCAAAAGTCTGTACTGAGCATACCTAGACCTATAAAAACCTTTTCATAAAATCGAATGGATGGCCATGAGGAAGGTGTTAGGTACGTATGTTAGGGAAAACAAATAAACAACTAAAGCTTTCACGTTGGAAGTGAAGTGCGTGTGAGAATAGGTGGACGAAAGTGACTGGTTTGGTGTACGAGTGGGTCTCAGACAATGGTGAGATAAGTCTCCGTGGCTGTTTAACATCTTTATTGATGGATCGATGCGAGAAATGTCAGAGATAGGACAGTCGCTATACGTGCATAGCGTTGGGGTAAGGAAGAAAACCATGAATTAATTATATTTAACGTATTTATACTCCTTGGGAAAACCTTTTTTCACTCTTTCCTATACTATTTCACTAAAGAAACTTGGAAATAATCAAAACTTGTCTGTAACTCTGCACGTTACGTGTATTTAAGTATGAACGTGCGCATGTGTGTATGCGTGTAAAGATAAAGATAAAGGTCTGTGTACAGTATATATATATATATATATATATATATATATATATATATATATATATATATATATATATATATATATATATATATATATATATATATAAAGTTACAGATGTTTAATATCAGTGCGCTCTATCTCGGAAATAATACCGAAAGGGAATTATAACTGATAATGATTCTTCACCTGGCGGGCTCGACCCGCCGAATAGCGAGAACCAACGATGCCCAGTGATGCTTTAGACCACCGGAATTCGAGCCCACCAGGTGACGAACCACCTATCATTTATAATTTCCCTTCGGTATCATTGCCGAGATAGAGCGGATTGGATATTAAACGCCATTTGTAGCTTAATGTTTGTGTATATAAAATGTCATAGCAATGTGAAAAATTCATATATATATATATATATATATATATATATATATATATATATATATATATATATATATATATATATATATATATATATATATATATATATATATATATATATATATATATATATATATATATATAATGTGTGTGTGTGTTTATATCTACATACCTTTATGTATTTATATATATATATTTATATATATATATATATATATATATATATATATATATATATATATATATATATATATATATATATATTATGTTTACATCTACATACCTTTACCCTTTACGCCACAGAAAAGGACATTGACTCTCACCTTTGCACCCTGACATTATGCCAGATTCCATCACTGAGATGAATCCTTTGAAGGCACAAGTGAGTGAGAGGTGCCGGGTGCAGCAGTAACTGCACGCACAATTTCCCTTTCATCAAGTGGACCGTAAAGAGGCCTCTTCCGTGCTGTGAAGTCACGGCCAGCATCTGGCTGGAGTCTTCCCACGTTCGAAATCTGAAAGGTTCAGAAGTCTTCTAAAACAGTCACTCATTCAGAAATTGAGCAGTTCATTAGTTTTCTAAAACAGTTACTCATTCAGGGACTGATGAGTTCATTAGTTTTCTAAAACAGTCACTCATTCTGAAATCTGAAGGGCCCAGAAATCTTCTAAAACACTCATTCAGAAATCTGAGGGGTTCAGAAGTCTTCTACAACAGTCACTCATTCAGAGATTGAAGAGTTCATTAGTTTTCTAAAACAGTCATTCATTCCGAAATTGAAGTGTTCATTAGTTTTCTAAAACAGTCACTCATTCAGAAACATGAAGGGTTCAGAAGATTTCTAAAACAGTCACGCATTCAGAAATTGAAGAGTTCATTAGTTTTCTAAAACAGTCACTCATTCAGATATTGAACAGTTCAGAAGTTTTCCATAACATTCACTCATTCAAAAGCAAAGACTGGGTAAATGAGCAACGCCAGATCTTGACCAAATCAAAACAGCTGATTTCCTTCGTGACTTACCGTAGCTGGAGGTCTGTTGTAGAAGTTGGTGGGGTGGACGACAGGGCCATCTTGATGTAACTTTTGGGGCCGAAGGACGTGGGATGTGTCCTTTGGTTGCAGGATTCTGAAGACCATCCCGGAAGGCATTCGCAGACGCTGCTTCGTCCAGATGCTTCAAATCTCTCTACACACCTTGAAAAAGAAAAAAAATTAGAGAAATTTACTCAGATGATTCGAGCTTCCGGTTCTCTCATTAAGCTTTGTCAAGCGCCGTCAGATCGTTGGACATATACGTAACCTTTTTTCATTTTTCTTTTTTATATCACACTAATTTTTTTGGAATATATAATTTAGGACAAAGGTCAAGTGGTGGGACCTATGAGGTCATTCAGCGCTGAAAGGGAAATGAGAGTAAAGGTTTGAAAGGTGTAACAGGAGGAAAACCTCAAAGCAGTTGCACTATGAAACAATTGTTAGGAGAACGTGGAAAGTAAGATGGGAGAAAGAGAACATGAAAGGAGGTACAGTGAAAGGACTGATAGGGGTTGCAGCTAGAGGCCGAGGGGACGCTGCAAAGAACCTTAAATAACGCCTACAGTGCACCGCGTGAGGTGCAGTGATGGCATTACCCACCTACTGGGTTTTGATTGTTACGAATCCTCATTCTACTCCCTTTGCCGATAAAAGACTAACATTTTAATGGAATATTTCTCTCTCTCTCTGATACACACTGTCGTTATTACCTTTCGAGAAAAATTCCAATAGGCTAAAAAGAATAATTCACCACACACGCAGTTTCTCATACGTGGCAAATTACATCATTTTCCGAAATAATAAGACACCTATCTACCCATACCTTTGGGCGTCGTCGAGAGATTACCCAAGTTTTCTCAATGATCTCATCTTCTGGTGGCATTTTCTGACTAATGGAGATTGAAAACGGCCCTTTCTCTGTGTAACTTTTGAATAGTGAAACACCCTGCAAAAATAGTGAAAAAGAATTGTATTGCAGTATCTTGACTCACAATGAGTAGATCCATTTTTTGGGGGGTGGGTGGGGTATAAGCTGTTGGCCTATCGTATTACATTGGGTACCCTAATTTTCTTTGGGACTTTTAATCTTAAGGCGCCGAATAGCCTTATTAAGGTCCTTTCTTCTCTCCAGTTCATAATTCTGGCGTCACTGATCTTCCCATAGAACTTCTGTAGACATGGAAATGAAGTATTGAAGAAACGGACAATATACCACCATACATGTACGTTACGGGTTACGAAGGAAGAGACTGAGCATGCGCTCTTCCGGCAACCTGTTCCATATCTGACACTGTTTGAAGGGACTACAAGGCCATACACATAAGATGCTGAGTTCACTTGGTTCGCGTAGTCTTTCTGGGACTCCGCAATCCTTTGAATTTAATCGTTGTTTTTAATTCAGTGGTTCATTTTCACTAACAGATCCAGAAAAGTTTCATGGGGACCACCAATTTTCATATTATACTTATATATGTTTATTATATATATATATATATATATATATATATATATATATATATATATATATATATATATATATATATATATATATATATAAATAAATATATATATATTTTATAAGGAAATAATATATATATATTATTTCTTTAATCGATTTTTTATTTTTTCCCATTTTTAGATTTATTTGATACTATTACCTAAATCTTCCATATTATTATTTTATCATTATTTTTCATGGGGGGTGGGGCACGTGCCCAGGTGGCCCCCCGCCACCGCTAGTGCTTATTTTCTGAAAACCGTTTTCCCAGTTATTCCTTAGATGACCCTTAGAAGAACCCTAAACTGCTGCTTGAAAAATGAAAAGACCTCCTGTACCTCGCAAGGATCACAGGGCTGGCGCTGAACTCCAGTTTCTTAGGCCAACGGCCAGTGGGGGAGTAGCCCCGTTGCCTAAGACACGTGGTCAGTGTGTCACTAGGACGACTGTTTAACAGCCCAGCCGGAGGGCTGGTACCTATTTTCTTACTAACCCTCTCTAGTTTTCACACCGCTAGGTTGGCGGCCTACCGGGTTTATGCAATGGCGCCATCCCCAAGCCACCAGTGAGTGGCGAGATTTGAACCCTGGTCCTCTCAACTGGTAGGCAAGATCCTTACCACTGCGCCACTACGGCAACTAATAATAAAGTAAACGACTAAAATACTATTATTTTTCACAAATGAACAGTTTCCTACAGACAAACCAAGTAACAACATTTACTGGAATGTTTATCAAGGATGAAGCATCTGCAGTGAGCCTTGGCAAAGGCATGACAACAGAAAATCCATCGACAACACCTGGGCACGCACGCACACTGTGCCACTCACCTCCCATTTCCACAAGACCTCGGAATGATAACCCGCTTTCACGAACCTATCGTCTTCCATTCTCTCCACGTGATCAGGATAAATAAAAGAAATTTATTCCTTTTTCAACATGTTAGTCACATTTCTGTATTTTCAACCTTTCATGAATTACATATACTCTTATTAAAAATTCACTTCCATGGAGAGTGATGGTTCAATTATCCTTCATGCACTGCATCCGTACTAACATTCAACATTCCTTTTATCTGGCTTTCATGAGGTCTGGTCACTCGTCTTGCTAACCCTCACTTCTGCTGTCTCCAGTCCAACACTTTAAAAGTAAGTCATAAGTGTTCGCAGTTTATCTTCGCTATTGATATATGATCTGTAAATACTAGCCATTTTACATTCCCTGCACAGCTATTTTCGCATCCCACAGTTCCATCCACTTCGTGATCTTGCACTGATTTGAAATATTTTATTTATCAGACCAAACATTTCCAAAGGAAAAAAGGTTTTAAGGTGCTGTGCTGTGCCCAGTGGTGTCTAAAATCTTATTAACCTCCCAATTCTACCCCTATTCAAACAATTGTCTACGTATACGTGGAATAATAAGACCTTTTGGGATTAAATTGAATTTTAGTAATAAATTCGAGAGTACTGGTTATTAAGAAATCTCTTACCCAAATAAATATATGTATTCATGAAACTCCTAGCAATTCATTGTATATCGGAAACGTGGCAAGGAATTTGCAACAATAAAAATACCTTAATGTCAATTCTTTCAAATCAGCGTTAAAGAAACATTTTGCCTGCAGGCTGATGACTCTTTATACACTAATATCACTGCATTTCCAGAATTGTAACGATAGAAGCACAACTTTCTAAACCAAAGTGATGCTTAATCTACACATATAAATAAAATTATACATACTGCTACACTATGTATTGCAGGGCTACGTTTCGTTTTGCATTTTTAAGATGTTCATTCAGGTTTGTTGTACATAGTATATTGTAAGCAGTATAAAATGTAACTCTTGCATCGAAATACATTTTATCCATGTAAGATACAGAATAGCCAATGTAAATATTGGCAATAAAGCTTATTATTATTATTATTATTATTAATATTATTATTATTATTATTAAACAGAGTGTAAAACTATGAAGTACGCCAGCAGACCCTTGCGATACATTAATGAACGTAATTATTACATTAAAAATAGATGTAAAAGAAACGTGATTACCTACTGTAAGAGAACTGCAAAACTTGACATTTTTTGGGTTTCGCATTACGTCCCAGCGGTTTTTAGTTTTCTGTACAAGAAAACTATTGGGCCGGCTTTGTCTCTCCGTCAGCACCTTTTTCTGTCAGCCCTTAGATCTTAATAACCACTGAGGCTAGAGGGCTGCAAATTGGTATGTTAATCATCCACCCAACAAACATCAAACATACCAAATTGTAGCCCTTTAGCCTCAGTAGTTTTTTTATCTTATTTAAAGTTAAAGTTAGCCATAATCGCTTCTGGCAACGATATAGGATAGGCCACCACCGGGCCGTGGTTAAAGTTTCATGGGCCGCGGCTCATACAGCATTATAATGAGACCACCGAAAGATAGATCAATTTTCAGTGGACTTGATTATACGATGTACAGATAACTCGACTGCGCCGAAGAAATTTCGGCGCATTTTTTACTTTTGTATCGAAACCAAAGAAAAATATATAGTCTGATAGAGAAGGAATGTAATAAACACGAAAAAGCTGGTTTATCTGCATTTAATTGTTCTGCAGTCGCGAAAAAACCCAGATAAATGTATATACAGTTTACACACACACACACACACACACACACACACACACACACATATATATATATATATATATATAGAGAGAGAGAGAGAGAGAGAGGAAATGTAATAAACACGAAAGCGCTGGTATGCATATCTTATTTTAATTTTTCTGCAGTTGTGAGAAAACCTAGATAATATATATATATATATATATATATATATATATATATATATATATATATATATATATATATGTAAATATATATGAATACATAAATACACACACACACACACACACACACATATATATATATATATATATATATATATATATAAAGCAGCTTCGGACTTCGTAGAGGTCTGTGGCGCTGGTTCAAATCTGCAGCCGACTGATCAGAGAGGCGGACACTTTGCTATCCGTGTAGACACCCCGGGATTATGTATGTAATCAATGGATAGGTTTGCTTGAAAAGCAAATGGGTGTTACAGACTAAATACACACACAAAACAAAGCCACTCCAACATCTTCTAAAAACATAACAAACATCTCACACGTCTCGAACTCTCGACCTACCCGCGCAACAAACTCGCTGCTGGGAGAAAGAGCGTTGGGTCTGGTATGATACATGTACCATACGCTACCGGGGTCTAAGCGATGTCAGGCAGGGCAGCCGATCGAGACTACGGTCTACCCCAAAGCCAAATCAAAAGTCCTTCAAAAGAAGGCATCGTGCTTACCCCATACAAAAATGGGAAAAAGCACGTTAAAAAGAAGAAGAAGAAGATATAATATATATATATAATATATATATATATATATATATATATATATATATATATATATATATATATATATAATATATATATATATATACTCGTATATACATAGTCAGTTATTTTCTCCATAACAGGCTGGATTTTCTCATAACTGCGACGTTAACTTGCATCACGGGAGAGAGAGAGAGAGAGAGAGAGAGAGAGAGAGAGAGAGAGAGAGAGAGAGAGAGCGCTACCCGCTGAATTTGTATGTGGAAACTTTTAATTGCATATTGTGAGCTTACTGTGGAGTTTACACCCGTTTTATTGCCATGCTATGTGTTTGCGCAATCGGCTGCAGACAAAAATGAGAACCTGTGTCTTTGGTGTTACGCCACTTTTAATATATTCATATCTAAACACTCAACGCAACTAAGTGTCTATGTCAATCATATAAATACTTTTGACCATCAAACTGTAAGAGTTCGGCCGCAATTTAAAGTCAGATTCATCGAAAGAGAAAAATTTCATTTGGAAAAAAGTGTACGAATCATCTTGAAAGAGCTGTTGCATTACAGGCGACGAAAAGATTCGGCGTTTCTTTCTCCTTTCGTTTATTCCGAATTGAACAATGATTCCTGAAATATTATATTCAATATTCATCCCAGGCTGGAAAATGTTTTCCAAAACATAGGTTTTTGCGTATGGCGTCTCGCTAGGGAGGTAAAACTCAACTGATTGTTTTTCGGATATGAGCCATAACAGATGGATGGCCGGGTTTTTCAATCGCTGTGGGAACTGCTGCCACCACTTGTTCTTTCTCTCTCTCTCTCTCTTTTCCTCTCTCCTTCTAGAATTCCTTGAAATTGCTCTCTCTCTTTTCTCGCCTCTCTCTCTCTCTCTCTCTCTTCCCCCTCTGCTTTTCTGAGAATTCCTTGAACTTGCTCTCTCTCTCTCTCTCTCTCCCCCTTCTCTGAGAATTCCTTGAACTTGCTCTCTCTCTCTCTCTCTCTCCCTCCTTCTTTGAGAATTCCTTGAACTTTCTCTCTCTCTCTCTCTCTCTCTCTCTCCCTCCTTCTTTGAGAATTCCTTGAACTTTCTCTCTCTCTCTCTCTCTCTCTCTCTCTCTCTCTCTCTCTCTCTCTCTCTCTCATTTGTGAACTCCTTGAACTTGCTGCCTCTCTTTCCTGGCTCGGATGGGATTTATCCCAGAGAAATTAAAGAGTTAAAAGAGGATAGTTCCTTGCCTATATAAACTCTTGCAGAACAACGAAAGGCACCAAAAGGATGGAAACTAGGTAATGTGGCCCCAGTTCACAAAAAAGGTCGAAGAGAAGAGCCAGGAAATTATAGACCACTTTGTCTAATGTCAGTCCCTTGTAAGATTTTTGAGTCCATAATTGCAGATCAAGTTGTGGATCACATTGATAGAATCAACCTGTTGTTCAACAGTCAACTTGGCTTCGGACAAAACAGTTCCTGCCTACCAAACCTCTTGGAGTTTTTTCACAACATGCTTGGTATTTACGACAGTAGTAGAGCAATAGATGTTCTACTTAGATTTCCAAAAGGCCTTTCACGAAGTTCTACACATGAAACTAATGACAAAAGTTAGGGCTTTAGGAATTGTAGGAGAAATAGCAGACCGGATCGAAGACTGGCTAACTAATACAAAGCAGAGTCGTAATAAACGGTGAAGAATAAGAATGGGCAGATGTGACAAGCGGAATTCCTCAGGGTTCTGTCCTTGGCCCGATCGTTTTTGATTTACATTAATGACACTGATGTAGGATTAACTAGCAGGATAGCCAAATTTGCAGATGACACCAAACTAGGTGTAAATGCAGCAGACCCAGAAACAGTGGAAAGTTTAAGAAATGATCTAAGGAAAATAGGAGAATGGTCAAAAAGATGGCAAATGCCTTGTAACTTGGATAAGTGTAAAGTATCACAAATAGAAACAAACAACCCTCATGCCAACTACATGCTGCTTGGGAATGACATAAATAATGTAGAAAAAGAAGAGGACCTTGGAGTCATTATTACCAAAGACTTAAAATCCACAAAACAGTGCATTAAAGCTGAAAAGAAGGCAAGAAACTAGTGGGATATATAAGGAGGCAGTTCAAATGCAGAAACAAGGAAACGGTGTTGCTGCTCTACACATCAATAGTTAGACCTCATCTTGAATATGCAGTACAGTTTTGGTCACCAGCGTTAAGAAATGACATAAATAGATTAGAAGGGGTACAAGTAAGAGCCACAAAGTTAATTCCTTTCCATCAGGCAAATAGGTTACCAAAGACGGCTAGAGAGCCTGAGCATGTATGGCTTAGAAACACGACGATTGCGACGATAAGTAACAGAAACATTCAAAATATTGTAAGGCATAACAAAAGTAGACAATAACCCCTTCACATTCAACGAAAACCAGACAAGAAATAATGGAGGGAAACTAGAACTGAAGAGATACTACACATGTCACTGTGGGAACTTCTTTACATACAAGATATGTGACGCATGGAATAAACTGCCATCAGAAGTTGTCAACAGCAACAGTGTGGAAGAGTTTAAAAGAAAGCTAGACAAAATCATTAGAACACTGTCAGTGAACAGTAAAACCTGCTCCTAGAGATAAGTGAGCACATGATGTCTCCTCGGATGGACTAATAAGTCTTTGAGACATCCTGATCCTTGTAACTCCTTGTAACTCTCTCTCTCCCCCTTCTTTGAGAATTCCTTGAACTTTCTCTCTCTCTCTCTCCCTCTCCATTTGAGAATTCCTTGAACCTGCCTTCTCTCTCTCTCTCTCTCTCTTTCACCTCTGAGAATTCCTTGAACTTGCTCTCTCTCTCTCTCTCTCTCTCTCTCTCTCTCTTTACCTTGTTCAATAAACTTTCGATGCTACACATTTGTAGGTCTATTCCAACAATCCCTTTCATGAAACGACTTCATAAATTCGTATTTTAACCTTGAAACCCAAATAACTTTAAAGATCTCTCTCTCTTCCTTTATAGAGCTTAACCTGAGCTCTGATCACTTGCGCCTATCGAGCGAGCTGGCACAGTTCGATTCCTGGGCGGGCCTGGCCTGGCTCCCTTAAAACCCACTGAGCCCCTATTCGCCTGAACACTGAATTAGGTACCTGGTAGCTAGACTAATCTGATGGTCACTACCAACGTAAAAGTTAAGTATATCTTAGTTTAACCAAAAATAGGGCACATACACATATTATATGTAGGTATTTATATACATATATAAATGCACAGATATATACACATACTTATATATATACATGTCTATATCTATCTATCTATATATATATATATATATATATGAGAGGCGCTGGCGTAACAAGGTGGCAAGCGCCACCGCGGCCGAACTGGTTTTATTGTGAGCGAGCAGCTAAAAGTACAGCACTATCCTGTACACACACTTTTTGTCCCCTTATGTTACTGGCAAAAGGTTCGAAAATCCATGCAAAACAAAGGAAATTTCGCCCTATAGTTCTCACTGCTACATCATAAGACTCGTCATAAAAAGGAGGCAAGCGGCAACCAGTGAAGGTGCGTGGGTGGATGTAGGAGGATGTTTTTGTTTTATAATATTTTCATGGAAATTTTACTCAGATATGTTATAATAATAATTTTAGAGCATTATTAGGATAAATATTTTAGGTTGTTTTCACAAAAACATGCTTTAATTGCCGTATGAAAACATTTTCATTGTGTTCATTAACACTTTACAATCTTACATTACCTCACTTTTGTGGTTGTGGCCGCTAAATGACAAAACATACTATAATGATTTTTGCATATGTAATAGGCGAATAAATTTCCTTTAAAATGATATGATTCATAGAAATCGTTTGGCTGGTTTTTCTTTTATAAGCGTTTTCATAGTTGGCAAACTTTAAATGCGTTTTTATCATTTTTTAAAAAACGGCGCTTGGCACCTTATTACACTGCCACTCATATATATATATATATATATATATATATATATATATATATATATATATATATATATATATATATATATATATATATATGAGATTTATATACAGTACATGTATAAATACACAGATATATGCACATATATATATACATACACATATCTATATCTATCTATCTATCTATATATATATATTTTTTTTTTCTTTCTTTTTTTGAGACAATCTTTCTTGATGAAAATCCACGTTAAATGCTATGCAACGATGAAAGCAAGAAGGGGTGGAAGACACTGAAAGTATTCTCTTAAGAGACCAGACGCCGCAGGTGCATTAGCGTTCCAGCCGAAGCATTCAGTTTACAAATATTAACAGAGACAAAAGCAAAATAACCTTTCCCTCAGTCATGGATCTTTCGATAAAGAGATTCAATTAATCCTCTGTGATGTGAACAGAATGGAAAGGAACACCCTGACATTTTTCAGATCTAATCACCAGTTCGAACAAAGACTGCAGGGGGTGTGGCGAAAGTGTAGATGGATAGAATATGCAATTTAGGCCAGAGTCCAAACGCTGGAACCTGTCAGGTCATTCAGAGCTGAGAGGGAAATTAAGAGTAAAGGGTTCGAAAGGTGTAACAGCGGGAAAACATCGAAGCTGCACTATGAAACTGTTGTTAAGAGAGGGTTGGAGAGAGGAAGATGAAAGACAGAGAATATGCACGGAGGTACAGTAAAAGGAATGAAAGGGGTTGCAGCTAGGGGCCTTAGAAGGGACGCTGCAAAGAACCTTTGGTAATGCCTACAGTGAACCGCAAGAGGTTTATGACATCTACAAAACGAATTTTGGTCTAAATGCTACCAACTGTATAAAACCAACCTTGCATGGAGTGGGCATCTTTGCCCCGACCCTTGGCAAGAGTCCTCGTCAGGGCATCCGGGGGAGCTGTCTTCTCCGAGTACTCCGTCGCCAAGATCCCGAAGCTCATGTAAAAAAAAAAAAAAGAAGAAAAATAAATGAAATGATGTTTCCTGAAAGTCTTGGTTTTATATATATATATATATATATATATATATATATATATATATATATATATATATTTATATATATATATATATATATATATATAGGTGAAAAATAAGAGAAAAATAAGAGAGGGTGTAGGTCTGACCGGTTTCGACTTTATTTCCAAGCCATTCATCAATGGCTTGGAAATAAAGTCGAAACCGGTCAGACCTACACTCTCTCTTATTTTTCACCTGTGTAATGTGCGATAAATAAATGAATCACGTACAAAAGTGATATATATATATATATATATATATATATATATATATATATATATATATATATATATATATAAACACTACCTCGTATATCTTTATGGAAGGTTCATAAACAGCGCGTCGTCCCTTTCATTCACTGCAGCGATCACTTGTGTTGCAATCTCTCTCGCTTCTCTTGAACGGTAATGACCCTCCATTCCAATACTTTTTGCATTCCATATATCAAGCATTTTATTCATTTTTTATTCTCCATTCCTTTAAACAATACACACTTTTCCACCGGCCTATCTTCATCCAGTTTCTCCACAAGATCATGCCATCTCTTGTAATCTATATTTTCACACATGCTAGGATTTTTATCGAATATGCGTTATGCGTCTGCATTCCTCACCACTTCACACTTCTTACTCCACATGAACAAAATTCATCATTACAGTTTCTGACTGTTTTCTCTGATTCCCATCAAACTTCTACACTTACTTCCTTGACACATTACAGTTTTTCTTCTTCTCTTCCAAACCATTTAAGAGATCCTGTTACCTTCACGGCTGTTATGTTCCTTCCCTATCTGTGACGTACTTGTAGGATAAAGTAGCATAATACAAAAGCGAGTTTTCAGTAAAAAGCAAAATTATATTCTGTGTTGTCTCTAGTGATGAAGATGTATATAAAAAAGGAACTTCGTCGTTCATTTCATATTCTGTTTTAAATTCGATACTTGGTTCTAAGTACTTTCATTTGGAGGAAAAAAAAAATATTCTTCAAAATCGCCCCAAACTAGGATTCCAGAAACTTGAAATATCGCACAAATGACCAAGCAATATTGTAACTGATACTACTGATGTCTTCAATATTATTTTGGCTGCTTTTAACAAAAGCACTTGAACAATCTGTATTTTTGCTGTTTTACCTGCCCTTCACCTTTCGTGCTTGCAACTGCCCTTTTGATTATGCAATCTTTTATTTCCTCTTCATTCTGAGCCTTAATTTCACGGCTCGCAAAGCTAGAGGGGTATTAATGAAACCAGAATCCACAGACCAGCAGAACTATATTATTGCCTCCATGTGTTCATTCTGTGCACACGTGGTTTCACAGAGGCGGAGCAGTGTCAGTTTAGACAAGTGTCTGGTATAAAACAACCTGCGTATCATCTGCTGACTTAGCAAAAACTTACGAGAGAATTGGTGAAATATTTTTCTGCCAAGTACCTGAATTACTGCCTAGGTAAAAAAAAAAACAACATTGGGTTTTTAATGGAATGTGCTAAATTCTTCTTGCTGGCAAGGCATGCGTCCGAACCAAAAGATTACAAAGACATGCTTACCCACATACACACACAGATACATACATACATATATATATATATATATATATATATATATATATATATATATATATATATATATATATATATATATATATATAGAGAGAGAGAGAGAGAGAGAGAGAGAGAGAGAGAGAGAGCTGCCCTCTGTATGTTTCTAACTATATTTGCATCCTTTATTCCTCTCCGTATGCAGATGCTCAACAAGTTATCTGTCCACACTTTCTTGGGATTATGATACACCAATATATTTGATCTAACAGACAGGCATTACTTGAGCATATAACTCAGCAATTATATGGAATAAGAAAGAACTGACTACCAGTTGGATAAACTTCCACTGTATTTGTGAAGAATTAGACATCACTCTGAATAACAAGGTTTTGCAGAAATAGACAAATAAAATCTTTGGGAGCCATTTTCATTCCTGCTGACATTACAGTTTGGATGAGAGCCTAGTATTCGGTGAGGTACGCTGAGAAACACATTCATCTTCGAGGAAGGAGGTGACACTGCAATGAAAGCATGAGCATTGTCTTTACAATAAGAAAGAGAAAGAGGAAAAGAAAGCGCAAAGGGGCAACAGGACTCGAAACACGCAGAACTAATCTTTCCCATCCTTACCTCGCCATTGATTCTGAGATTCCTCATGCAGCCGAGAAAGGGCGCTCCCCTGATAGTGCTTGGCCAACCGTGAATTCTGTGACGAGGGGTCGGGTAGGCCAGCCCTCCCACCTGCAGAGGACCCCCAGCGGCCAGTCCTTCGTCATGCGACGGGAGGGGAACCCACGTCCGACAGCTGTCATATTTTTTCTGGCATAAATCAACCACCATTTCTGCCCTCTGAAAGAAATAGGCGAAAGGTCACTGATAGGCAATTTCCGCTCGGCGCTTTCGCTCGTTGTCCCTTCGAGGAGGAAGCTTTTCAAGTCGTGGTCGTTTTGTATTCCTGATGAAAGAATAATTATATAGTTAGATTGACACCAGTCTTTTTTCACAGTTTTATTTTCATTTCTCTACGCATCAATCCATCTCGTCTTTATGTCATAATCTTCTACTTTCCTTCCTTTACAATCCATACCAAATTCACGTCGTACAATCTTCTTTCCTTCACAGTTTTTATATTAGCTGACCTCGAATTCATGATCTTATTTGCCTCTCCAAAAACAGCCAATTTGTCCACTTTACTAGTTTATATCCACATTTGAATTTACTTCTTTCCCACTAAATTATCTTGCCCTTTCTCCACGGCCATTCCTTTTCTTGACAACTCAAAATCACCCTCTACTCTTCTGACATAATTCATTTGCGTCAGTTATCCAGTAAGGGATACTTTCTTGCCTACTGACTGCCCGATATAACTGTAGGACACTAACGCCAGATATTTCACTTCACTGCAGCTTTCGCTTGCGCTGCATCTCGTGGACTTTTCTAAACTAATGATTATTTCCGTCGCTTATTAAGGAACATAGAAATCTGGACGATCTCATTACATCACAAACTGCAATTTCATCAAATTATAGGCGACTCTGCCGACTTTCATGACATCCAGATTAATGGGAAAAGTTAATTATGACGATGCTGATGACAAAAGTGAAACGCAGATACGAACGATGAAAATCTGATTCTCCGAAACAAGAGGAACTGTTTCACACATGTCGTAATTCCAATTTCATCAGGGGATATTTTGTTTCATTCTGTTAATATGTCACATCTGTTGAAACTATTATTTGTATTTAAAACGCCGAGCTACCGATAAATCTTCATAAAGTACCCTTTTATATGCAAAACAGATAATCGGTCATAGGACTTTTTTGTTAAAAAATATCTGCATACAATTAAGAGTGAAGTACGGTCCCCCAATTAAATGGGCGGTAAGAAAAAGAGATGAATTTTACCAAGACTTCATCTAATAATGTTCTGTTTTCCAAATGTGTAGGTAAGTTATTCTCTAGAACATGAAGACAGATATTTCATAGTGTAAAGCAGTGGTTCTTAAGCCCAAGGTCGCGACCCAACAAACCATTTCAATGGGTCCCCAAGGATTATAATTTTATGGGCTTATTATTTCCCCAGTACTCTTATTATAATTATATTATTATTAGGGAAAATATTGTATAAAGAATACATAATTCATTAATATCTAAGCAGAACATTATAGGGACATAGAACTTTTCTTCCTCCACAGTGGTAAATCACAGCCTGATTATACATTTAATTTCATATCATGAAACAAAAACATTTTGGTTTTCTTAATGCTAGTTCACGTACTGTTTCGTTCTCATGGATCCTTGTTATGCAGACGTGCTACTTGCATTAATAAAAATCTCTGCGTGTAATTTTTGTTTCTGTAACACGTTTCATAAGCATAATTATAAAAAAAGAAAATGTTGATGAGGGCTAGGGTCCCCTTGGTTAATTTGGACAAGATTTTGGTCACTGCCAAAAAAGGTTAAGAACCTCTGGTGTAAAGACTAGCGAAGAACACAAATGCTCACTTACCTGCGTGCCCCAGAAAATGTCGATCCTGTGCCAGCGATCATCGGCCACGGCGGAGCCATTGGCAGGACCCAAGAAGACAGGTCCGGTGCCCAGGTCAAGCAACAGCTGAGGGTGCCCGCTCGTCAGCTCCAAACTCAGCACGTCTTCCTGAACAAGAGGACTCTCTCACAATCAAGAAAGACCAGGCCGTTTGTAATATTAGTAGTTTGCTCACTTACAGCTAAGGCGGATGGTGTGCTATTTATAAACTGAAGAGGATGTTTGCTACGATGCTGTTAGATCAGTGGCATTTATTAAAAATTATTCAAGGAAGCACGAGTCTTGAAATGGAGAAGCATAACCACAGCTATGTATAGGTACAAATATAATCAAGGATAAGTCTAAACACATAGCTTTCGGGAGTTCGATTCCCCCTTTTTAATCCAGAAAGCTCCCTGTTTAGCTTAATTTTAAAATACATTTGTATTAACACATAACTGTGGATTCGTTTCTCCATTAATGGCACTGGTGTTCAATCCATACTTGCAAAAGGAAATGGCATACGAGTAAGCACTGGCGGTAAACGCTCTGAAATTAAAATCTGATGATGGCCTTGAAAATATATATGTCAGGCTACAGCCACGCGAATTGTTTGCCTGCGTGGATGAAACACGTTATCATTATCAGGAAAGAATGAATGTTTTGGTAATACGAATACTCCACGGCAGAGAGATATTACTAGACATGTCTGAAACCAACAATGGACACTTTGCTGATTAAATGTTACCTGTAAAATCCTACTGTGTCAAGTTTCTTGTCTCTGGGAGTGAACGTATGAAATTACTTTATATTCCATTTTTGGGGAAGAGTGAATTTGAAGGGTATGTAGACTATAACTACTTTTTATACAAAAAGAATACGGAAAATAACTTCACTCCTCTTTATCTTAAGACATTACGTCCAGTATTCTTCTGGGGTATTTTCAATTATGACTTGTTAATTAGCTAAGTTTTCTACTCCGCGTAAAGAGTCGCAGTTCTGAAACCTGTAAAAGAAAGTGCTGATTAACCAGAAGCTCTGGTTTCAGCGAAGAAATTCATTAAAAGAAATTCTACATTCACACCTGTAGTCAATCTTTTATCCACCGTTCCCGACAAAACTCCATCGCCAGGGGAATGTTTTCTTATTCTGCTTTTAAGCTGCCACTCCAAGATCTTATTACTTGGCCAAGACTGTCGCGTTCGTAAAACCGAATTCTTTCATTGAAACGATTCAACTCAGGGAAATAACGGAGGCCCACACGTCCTTTTTCATATATATATATATATATATATATATATATATATATATATATATATATATATATATATATATATATATATATATATATATATATATATATATATATATATATATATATACATATATATATATATATATATATATATATATATATATATATATATATATATATATATATATATATATATATAATCTAACCCTTCAGGATTCGCAATAGAACTGAACTTTCCGTGCCTATGCGCACACGCGCATGTAAGTGCACTTCAAACTTCTTAAAATGACGATCGTATTTGGATTAATGGGTCTAAGAAATTTACTAGCAATGTAGGTAGATAGTTGGCTCTCTCTGTCTCTCTCTCTCTATATATGGAAATAGTCGACACACAATCACGTGTGGGGCAGAAATAAATTTCTGACTCGCATCAGGATCAAAGCCAGGCCTTTCAATTGAAAGACCTGGGTTCGATCTTGATGTGAGTCTGAAAATTATATATATATATCTATATATATATATATATATATATATATATATATATATATATATATATATATATATATATATATATATATATATATATATATATATATATATATATATATATATATATATATATATATATATATTAGTCATTTTCTCTAGAAAAGAAAACAAAATATAAGACTCACTGCCATATTCATCTGTTAACTGTTAAGAATGATGAAACTCCTGTGCAAATAACTTTCACAATGCTAGACTATCTTGCACGCTATCTATTGCTTCCTTGCATGTTTTCTCGACATAGCCAAACCACCTCAAAATACTCCGATCTATCTTTTCACCTGGAGCAGCCTTTTTCCCATTACATACCTCAACTTTCCTCACCTTCGAACCTTGATTGCTTCACATAGTATTCTGTCAGTTCATGTCAACAGCCTCTATGATTTTTTTGATTCACATTCAAGATCCATACATTACTTCCATTTTAGAGACTTGGTTCATGAATCCCCTTACTCATGCACACTTCTGCTTTCTTTGCAACACTTTCTGATCTTTCAAAGGAGCGTTCTTATGTATTTGCTTTGCCTATTTCATGACACATCTCCTACGGGCATTTATAGAATTTCTAATGCTGCTAAATCTGCTTTTAATACTTCACCAGTCTCCATCGTATCAATAATCACTGCAGCATCTCAGTGGTTGTCACTGCTTATATTCACTTCCAAGCCTTTCTCTTGGAAACGCTTCCACAAAGTCTCTCTAGGCTCTGTAATTTTTTATTCACAATCAACAAGCAACTCCATCATCTGCAAACATCAGCTACACTACATTCCAGTCCCTATCCATTTTCTTACCCATAAATTTGCAACATCTTTTCCCCTTTTCTTGACCTTTCCCATTACACCACCCATAAAAATATTAAACACAGCACACACACACACACACTGGTTTAAGACCAAGTTTTACCCAATACTAGGCAAGTCAGCTCCATAATCTATTACAGTCTTCACTCTCATCATAATAAATCTCAGTTGCTCTCAAAAAGGATTTTTGACATCCTTTACCCTTGACATTCTTAACATCACTTATCTACTGGTTTTAGAATAATCTTCTAGTTTCATGCGCACTGCATAAGGCATTTTTCCTTCAATACGGAACTCCTTACAAAGGTGTGGAACCTTCAAAATTGGAAACTTCCACAACAATAGCCGCTTCAAACCCCTACATAAAATGGCCATCAGCGCTGTGACTCGACACACACTGTAGCATTCACCAATATATTGCTCGCACTTTCATTTCCTACATGTTGACGCCCTTCCTTCCCAATACATCTTTCACCCCTTTAACATCCGTTTCTAGTTTTTTCCATCCTCCTTCCTCCTAACCCGTCCGAACTGTATGCGCTCCTCACAAACGTATCATCCTTCGTTCTTCCCACATGACTGGACAATCTCAGAGTACTCTATTCATCGTTTGACCTGTGAGAGTCCTTTTATCACTCCTATGCAAGTCCACAATTTTCACATTTTCGATCATTCTTAGACAACAAATACTTCATAAACAATTCATCTCTGCAGTGTCCACCTCCTTCCTTTGTTCAACGTCCACACTTCAATTCCATAAATACCAACCTTGGCTCCCACAGACTTCAAGTTTCCTCTTAAACATTTGCGCACATCTTGTCGCCTTTCTTACTTGACCTACTTTGTGATTCGCCTATTACCTCATCCTACCAATGTCCAAAATCTTTCCCGGAATGGCTATTCACGCAACTGATGAGGCGCGGGATAAAACTGTGTTCCTCCCTAACGATGGACAGGTCAAGTGGTTGTGAAACGTTCCGAGACTGTTTGTCGGACTACGTGATCGCTTAAGCAACTTTAAATTGATTCACTCAGTTTGCAGAGTAATTAATTGTATTTTCCTCCTAAAATATTTATTTAAAGAAATGCTTACTGATTGACCTATATGTTAAACTAAGACAATGCATGCCATGGAACAGCTGTTTGGTGAACAGTTATAGTTTTATGAATAATTCTGAGATGTAAAATACAGCCTCCAAGAACGATCAGTTTAACAGAAACGGCCAATAAAAAGATTTTTCATGTAAATTACTTGACTGAGAAAGTGTATTTCAGTCAAAAGCTCTGAAGTTTATGAAGTCTTTGAGTGTTTAAATCTAATGTTTATCGTCTAATTCTGCCCAACTTCTGGAAAAATACTGGCATCTGAATCACTGACAAGATAACAGCAAAGGTCATTCACTATGGTATAAGACTGTTAATAAAAGCTGAACATATTACAATATTACAAAAGATCTGCAGGAAGACGCGATCCGATGGTTACAATTACGTGGGGTGTGAAACATGATACTAACATGTATAAATATGTAGAATCTACTGGTCACTTTTACCAGATACATACGTAATTGTAATAGCCACAATGCCCTCTTAACTTCTCCAATTCTTCGTGCTTTTTTGGATATACTTGTCACTACAAAGCCGTAAGATCCAAACGCAAGAAATTGAAGAGACTGTGATGCCTGGTGACCACCTTGTGATTATGGTGATGCGGGTTCGTTTCCCGCGACCGGGCCTCACAGTCTCTTCAATTCCTTGCGTTTGGATCTTACGGCTTTGTAGTGACAAATATATCCAAAAAAGCGCGAAGAATTCGAGAAGTTAAGAGGGCATTGTGGCTATTACAATTACACATGTATAAATATAACTTACAATGAAAAAAATCAACATACTTTTATCTCAAAGGTGCAAAGGTATAAAAGGGATAACATATATATTAACGATCATACTGGCATTTTCTATAACTTCCTCAAAGGTAAGATCAGTCTTAGGGTACGTCCACACTAAAGTAAAACATTTCGAAAAGACACTACGGCAACTAATCGCATACATGTCACAAACAGGTTGAAAACAAATCACCGACCGAAAATGGAGAACGAATTTTGGGCGAATGCTGGATAATCGTATGAAGCACTCGTCAGGACTGCCAATAAGCCGACGATTTGCATCCAATCAGCTCGTGATATGCGTTTATGACATACTAGACGAACCTTTAGACATATGAGAGAGAGAGAGAGAGAGAGAGAGAGAGAGAGAGAGAGAGAGAGAGAGAGAGAGAGAGAGAGAGAGAGCTAGTAACACCGACAGACCTGCAAGTGACGTTGCTGCACACTGACTTCGAAGAGGTCATGTCTCGGTCCCAAATAAAGAACGAGGCAGTCCTTTCGCTTCGTTCTGATTTCCAGGGTTATGTGGGCTACGGGAGACGGTGGTATGGGCGCCAGCCAGGCCCAACCGCTCCCTCCGAAGTATCGGCTGAGTTGCTTGCAGATTGATCCCACGGTGCCTGCAGGACACACGCATCTGTACGTGACGGTGAGATTTCGTTCGTCAATCATACGGGTTTCTCTAAATTTAATACTATGTCCTAAGGACAGCTAATGCATGCCTGTATGCAGTTACGGGTAACAAGACCTCGTGATGGCAATACTACCGATGAGCTAATTGTCTGATCACTTAGGACAGATTTTCTTGCATTGTTAAGGAAAATGTATTGACAAAGGGAAATTATTCATTCGCCTTAGATTACAACAGGTTCATTTAGCTTCAGATTTTTCTTGACATTCGAAAAATGATCTTTTCTTTCACTCTGAGCGCACAGAATCCTAAACATCACTGCACAGTTATAAATCTTTGCGGATTATTTATGTACACAAGAATTCAGAGCAAAATCTGTTCTGAAACAAAATGGTATTTGATTACGGTGCTTTGTGATATACTGATATTACTTTTTAACGTTTACATCATGCATTATATATCATTAATGACTGGGAGAGACCAGATACCTCGTAAGATGAAAACACACCCCTTTTGAAACGAGTAACTTTAAAAACTTGAGAGGTTTTTCCCTCTAAGTATGAAATAACAGAACAGCTAAAGAGCTGATAAAGGTGAGAGTTTGAGCTGCATTTTTATGGAACAGGGTGAAATATTTAGAAAGCAGACAGGCAAATGCGTAGAGGATGAATCACAAGGCCCTGAAATGAAATTCTAATTCAAATATGCTATGAGAACCTGCTGGCAAATAAAGAAATATTTTCTTCGCAACATGTCAAAGATCCATTCTCATAATTCTTGTCAGGATGAGTGTTTTTGTTAAACAGGATCAAATACAGAAAGGCAGCGGACGATTTATGGACAGAGAATACTAACTCAAGTGAGCTAGAGATATGGCTGGCACAAGGTCAGTTTAACCAAAAAGGAGGCGTGAACGAGTATGAACCACCTCTGTTCGCTGTACCTTGGTCCAGAAGAGCCTGCAATGCACCGCCCTCCGTTGAGACAGGGATTTGATTGACAGACGGACAGATGCTTCACAGTAGCAACATTCGGATGAGGCCCAGACGCCGAGGCATCGTTGCTCTGAACCTGATTTTGAATCTGGTGTTGATGCTGGTGATGGCGATCATATTTCGTTTTTCTGTCACAGTCGCAGCCACTGAATTTGGTCACCAAGCGAGGTGTGACTAGGGCTGTGATATTGGCATCTACCACCCAGACTAATTCCTCCTTCTCTTCTCCTTTGTTTCCTCCTCCTCCTCCTGCTTCGACAGAACTGCTGGGCTCTCTTGGTAGGGGAAGAGACACACAAGAACCCACGCCCACGTCTACGATTTCCACGCCCGATTCTCTCGAGACCTGCAAATTAGCAAAGATAGACTCTGTAACTCTCGCACGCGTAGATTTTTGCTCATATACACATTTAAGGACATGAAATACATGCACAAGGTTCAGTTAGCTGTCGAGTGCCGTGCCTGGTGTTCGTTCTTCAGATACAACCGACTTTTCCTAACTGATCACTAAATTCGCGTAAAAAGCTGGTGATTCATATAATAAAAGATCATGAAATAAACATTTCTTGATTTTTTTTTGCAAAGTCAGTTCGCTCAAACAGCATGATTTTTACGGCTTCAGTTCCACAAGCGAATATCTGGACATAATCAGTAACTGTGCAAACTCCTTTCCCTGTAAACTGACGGCGAGACGATTGGAACTGAAGCAAAACTTGAGCGTCCCAGACAACGCCAGTTTGGTTTCATCGTTAGGCAGGGCACGATGCAAACTGCGGTATCGAAGCTTCCTCCGAAACGCGTTTTTAATCCCGACATTCTCGTAACAAGGAGCAGTGCGGTAACATTATCATTAAAGAACCCTCGCGGCATTGCACGAGCCTCATTGAACCAGGTCTCCGGCGCTCATTTAGCGATAAAGACGTAACGATAAGACTGAAATAGATTTTTCCGACGAGGCCATGTTAAGTTCACCGAGATGATTCATCAGAAGATAATGAGGATGGTATATTTCACAGAAAAATCGCGCTATGAAAAATGCAAATAAGCAATTTATATATAATTACAAGCATTCATCAGTCGTTAGAGACCTAATTACAAATGCCTGAGAACTGATAATGATCCAGATATCGATGACATTCAAAATTGAAGAAGGAAATGGAACGCTACCTGAAGTCTGTGTAGAAGCAGCAGGTGATCCAGGGGATGAACAGGGCGCGCTGACAGCCACAGACGAGTCCCGTGGGATCTCTTGGTGTTGGGGACACTGACAGGATCCCCTTCCAAGGACACAACAGACACGTCCACTCCAGCGAGAGAAATCATTGAGGTTCTGAGAAGGTCAAGCGGTGAAAATCTCGTGCCCTAACAAAAGATAAAAATAGTCTGTCTTAAGTTTCCGGTAAGACTTTTTTATTTAATCTGGAAGCAAATTTGACGATATTTAGAGCCACTAACCACATATTTATATCTTTCTAAGCACTTCTGAATACTAAGATCAAAATTCGCAGAGGCAATATTTCACGAGACATGTGAGCGTATTTGTTGCAATTTTAGATCTAACTTGCTCTGTGCCAAATAGCCCCTTACAATGGATATGAGCCCTGATTTGTTCTAACTTAATTCAAGGCAGTCTTCGATTTGGTTATCAATACAGGTCTTATACAAATTTCGTCAACTAGGCGTTGGAAGATATGGAATGGAATGGAATGGAATATGGGGCCAGTGAGGTCATTCAGCCCTGGAAGTTATGATAATTTATCTCATTCAGTTTTATTTTTCTGTAAAAGAAAACTATTGTGCCGGCTCTGTCTGTCCGTCCGCACTCAGATCGTAAAAACTACTGAGGCTAGAGGGCTGTAAGTTGGTATGTTGTATGTTGATCATCCACCCTCCAATCATCAAACATACCAAATTTCAGTCCTCTAGCCCCAGTAGTTTTTATTTTATTTAAGGTTAAAGTTAGCCATAATCGTGCATCTGTCAACGATATAGGACAAGCCACCACCGGGCCGTGGTTAAAGATTTATGGGCCGCGGCTCATACAGCATTATACCAAGACCACCGATAGATAGATGTGTTTTCGGTGGCCTTGATTATATGCTGTACAGAAAACTCGATTGCGCTGAAGAAACTTCGGCGCATTATTTACTTGTTTTTTTTTACAGAGATCGATAACCGACGCTTGTTCTTCATTGTCTTAGAGAGGCTAGAACTATCTTGCCTGAGATTCCTCAGGGCATTGTCACAGTATGCAAACAGTGCAAGTATTGCTACATTTTTTTGTAATCTCCCCTAATGTAAAATAAAATGGCTGCTGGGTATTATACAGATTTAGAATGGATCAGGTAGTGGTTTAGCCAGTGGGGTGACAATTCTGCTTCTACTCCATTAATGATGTGGATAAATAACATATATATTGTCATCTTTGACTCCAGGTTTCTTTCGGAACACCCAGTGAGACTTACGTCGGATTCTTAAGGAAAAATATTGCCTGTAGGATTATAACTATAGGACTATAACTACATTATAACTACACTACTGTAATGGGCGCATTAGAGTTATGTGCTTCTGGTCACTGAAATATTGTTCCGTAGTCTTCCGAGGCCTCAACCTTCAAGAAATACGAATTCCATTGATAATCTAGAACATTGTTGATAGATATCCCTTGAGTGCATGTACTTGTGGGATCCGTGCTTAGAAGAACAGTACAGAATTTAGGCCACAGGCCAAGCGCTGGAACCTAAGAGGTCCTTAAGTACTGAAAGGGAAACTGAGAGAAGGTCTGGAAGGTGTAACAAGAGGAAAACCTCGCAGTTGCACTATGGGAACAATGGTTAGAGAGGGTGGAAAGTTATAAGGAAGAAAGAGAATATGAATGGAAGTGGTAAAAGGTTTCTAGCTGAAAGGAGTTTTTAGGGGCCGAAGGGACACTGCGAAAGAGCCTCACTGAGCCGCCCACGGGGTGTTTCTCATTTTGTAGAGCCTCAGTGCCTGTTCTGCTCAACTCCTCCCAGCAGTGTCATGGATTGTAATGTTCGTAAATTTCCGGCAATTTATAAATATGATTTCAAAATGTTGGGTTCATTTCCAGAAAATTTTATGATAAATATCACCCAATGCTCTTGTATCTATATCGATTATTATTTCATTTTCTCTTTCCTAAGATACGGCCATTTCATTCGGAGGCAGTTTCCTTAGCAAGCAAATGGCCGTTTTCTCCTCTTTCAAATGAATCTTAACTTAATAAGTTGATAAACTATCTCATGACAGCATGTGAAAAAATCAATAAAAACGATATATAGATAAATACGAATTAGTGACTCACTTAGTCAATACAGAGCTTTAGGACTGAATCGTTCAAGTCAATCTCAGAAATATTAAGGCAGAGGAACACGGCGCTTGAAGATAGCAATAAACGTACGAGCGTCAGTTTCTCAGAATCGAGTTGAAAACAACTAAAATATATTTGTAGCTTATATATGACACAAACCTCCTACTAAATCTTGAAAGTATCATAATCCATAAATTACACTGCAGGGACTCTTCTAGTCTTACCATAAACGTAAAAAAAAAAAAACTATAGTTGCTGTAATGTTACTGAACGTTGTACAGGCAACCTAGAAACTACTCCAAATCGACGGTTTCCACGAACGAAGCAACTCAGTCTGGCGCCTGGTGTTGTGTGCCAGTGGTAGGTCTGGTGAGAGATTTGAAATGGGTGGCATCATAAACTTCATACTCACAAGCAAGTCATTCTATTGCTACCGTCGATGTGCAAAATGACAGACAGTCAGATAATGCATCGGTTAAAGGTTGGAATACAAGGACACTGATGAAGAGAAGGATACAGTAATACAGGCCAGAACAGATCCCTGCAGGACACTGCAGTGGGTGAAAAGAGCGGGACAAATTTATTGTCATATTTCTGCGCATTTTAGGAATCGGGACAAAGCAGGAATTTCATATGAGGGTGGGGGAGAAAGCGCGCCATTCATGAATCAAATGCTTCAGTGCTCTTTTGTAATCAGCGTACAGAGGGAGGGCCTGAGGTCAAAAGCATGGTATATATAATGAATAAAAGCATTATATCAATTCGGATAGCATTTTGACCTCTGTTCAGACAATAATGCTTTTAGACATGCACTTGATCTTTTCACATTCAAGAAGGAATTTACCCAAAATAGCAGGTATAATTAGGGGATAAGGAAAGTAAACCTTCTCAGAAACAGGATCCAAATATATGGTAATCTGACCTGGCTTTCATGACCCTAGAGACATACTCGTGCTGTTCTTCTTCTTCATTTAGGCACTTTGAATTCTATGACTTTTTAAGGGACGTGTGCATCTATTTGTAATTCATAATGCACCTCAGTTATTCTCGAGAACAGAACTGATTAAAACGTACCTCGTTACATGACACAGACCTGTCCTTATGAGAAATATCCATTTCTGTACGGACTGGAATTGGAAAATCAGATTAGGACCAAAGGCCATGCGCTGGAACCTATGAGGTCATTCAGCGTTGAAAGGGAAATTGAGAGTAAAGGAGGTTTGAAAGGTGTAACAGGAGAAAAAAAAAGGTGTGACAGGAGGGAAAAAGGTGTAACAGGAGGAAAAAGGTGTAACAGGAGGAAAAAAAAAAGGTGTAACAGAGGAAAAAAGGTGTAACAGGGGGACAAAGGTGTAACAGGGGGAAAAAGGTGTAACAGGTGGAAAAAAGGTGTAACAGGAGGAAAAAAGGTGTGACAGGAGGGAAAAAAGGTGTAACAGGAGGAAAAAAGTTGTGACAGGAGGGAAAAAAGGTGTAACAGGAGGAAAAAAGGTGTAACAGGAGGAAAAAAAGGTGTAACTGAGGAAAAAAGGTGAAACAGGGGGGAAAAAGGTGTAACAGGGGGAAAAAGGTGTAACAGGAGGAAAAAAGGTGTAACAGGAGAAAAAAAAAAGGTGTGACAGGAGGGAAAAAAGGTGTAACAGGAGGAAAAAAGGTGTAACAGGAGAAAAAAAAAAGGTGTGACAGGAGGGAAAAAAGGTGTAACAGGAGGAAAAAAGGTGTAACAGGAGGAAAAAAAGGTGTAACAGAGGAAAAAAGGTGTAACAGGGGGAAAAAGGTGTAACAGGAGGGAAAAAGGTGTAACAGGAGGAAAAAAAGGTGCAGCAGGAGGAAAAAAAAGGTGTGACAGGAGGAAAGTCTCGCAGTGGCACTATGAATCAATTGTTAGGAGAGGGTTGAGGAAAGTAAGATGGAAGGAAGAGAATATGAATGGAGGTACAGTAAAAGGAATGAAAGGGGTTGCAGCTAAAGACCGAAGGGACGCTGCAAAGAACCTTAAGTATTGCCTACAGTGCACCACGTGAGGTGCACTGATGACATTGTCTTCTATGAGACATTTCTACACGAAGCACAATAAAAAAATTAATAAAAAGTTTCTTATTATCTTTATTGGTATGTTAAGAAAAGTTAGAAAAAAATTCAAAATAATTAAAACTCAAACTTCCGGATTTTTATGGATTCCCAAAATCGCATCAAGATAATTGCCATCTGACACCTATCATCCTAAGTGCTGCGACTTTTTAATACAGAGTCTCTACACGTACAAACTTCAAAAATCCATATGCTCCTCTTCACGGTATAAAACGAATGGGTTTTGACGCGGAGTCTTTCCGAGGTGCCAATAACAGGCGCTTGAGCATATTCTCCAACCAAAGTGTCGCCATTTGCTGGACATTTCTCGCACGTTCGGAAACACCTGAAACCCATATAGGAGGTATGCGTTTCAAATGATGTTTTTGTCGTTCAATGGTCGTTTTATTAAAAATAAAATCAGCGTTGCATGGGCGGTCCTTTCAGCCCCGTTCTATAAATTCAATACGGGGAATAATTGAAACTGCAATAGTGCATCTCATCAAACGCAGAGAAATTGTTTGGGACGGGGGAATGTGGATGGTATATTGACGTCTTGGAATCCGGTCCCAAGGGGAAATTTCAATACGTTCTTCAACAACTGAAATGACTTGAATGAAAAAGTTAGCGAGGTTTATGAAATAGTTTTTAATGGAGGACAGGCGCCCGTGGAATATTTTAAATGCCCTAACTTTTACTCAGGGCTCGTAAAATGGTTTCGGGTCAAGCGAAACTTTGCTAGAAATATCATGGTAACTCCCACGATATTTCTCGTAAAGGTTCAACAAAGAAGTGAATGTTTAATGGCAATAAGTTTAGGTTTCCTGTACAGTGCACTTGTATTTCGTGATATTACCACAGATCATTGGGTCAAGGAAAGAAATTCTGTTAGCAGTTTTTTTTAGAATACAACACTTAACAGCATTTCTCTCCTTGACTTAATCATTAGTAATATTACTATAAAAAAACGACTTACAGAATTTCTCTCCTTGACCTAAAGTTTATTAGAAATACCACGAAATATAAGTCCACACTATATGGAAAAATAAACTTACTGATATTCTACATCCACTTCTTTATTTACAATGATAATCCTAATAAAGGACCGACTGAGGCGAAACATCATTTTAAGAGCCCTGGTTAAAACAATTCAGCAAATAAAATAATTCCGTAAGCGACTGTTCTTCGTTAGAAACTATCTTATAAAGCTCACTGTCTGAAGCTATCTTATAAAGCTCACTATCTTTTCTTTCCCGTCTCCAGTGTGAGCCACCCGCATTAGAAATGGTTCTGTACAGATTCGAAATCCCGCACCTGAATGACATCAAGAGGAATACTGGAAACACGTAGAAACAATGCTTTCATTTTTGTCGACACAAATACCGTCGGCTCTGCGGGCCTCTAATGTTTCGGGGGAATAAAAAACCCACGGGAGTTGGAGTAAACGAGATACCTGGCAAGCGGTGTGATAAAATCTAATGTGCATTTCACTGGAATTGCCCTCCCCAGAAGGAAAATGGAAACCAATGCTAAGTGTGACGTTCACATCAACATTCTTCCGTTTTTAGTTATAGAACTAAACCATTTGCACTGTAATCTTGGACGCATCAGAATTCTTCTGTATGAGAACAGAATAGAAGAATATAGAATTTGGTTTGAAAGGTGCAACAGGAGAAAAACCTAGCAGTTGCACTGTGCAACATTTGTTGGAAGATGAAAAGTAAGATGGAAGAAAGAGAATATGAAAGGAGGTACAGTAAAAGGAACGAAAGGGGTTGCAGCAAGGGGCCGAAGGGACGCTGCAAAGAACCTTTTTAAGTAATATTAGCCGACAATTGAAGACACTAGCCGGCTCCGGGGGAAATCTGTATACGGAAGAAAGTTAAGTATACCTTAGTTTTACCAGACCACTGAGGAGCTGATTAACAGCTCTCCCAGGGCTGGCCTGAAGGATTAGACTTATTTTACGTGGCTAAGAACCAATTGGTTACTTAGCAACGGGACCTACAGCTTATTGTGGAATCCGGACCACATTATAGCGAGAAATGAATTTCTATCACCAGAAATAAATTCCTCTAACTCTTCATCAGCCGGCCGGGGGATTGAACTCCGGCCCATCGAGTGACAGTCTGAAGCTCAACCGACTCAGCCAACGAAGGGCTTGTATAAGGAAGAGGGTTCCCTTTCATATTGTCAGTTGCTTGGAGAAGCGTTCACTGAAGAAAACTAAAAATATCAATAGACATCGAGTGTCGTGGAAACCGCATAAGATTGAGCATACCTTTTTTTTCTTTTATTCTGCTTTAAAGATGAATAATTTAGATAGATATTTTACCCGAAATATAACGCTTCTACAGTTCGCCCTTTGCTTTTCAACACTGGTAATCTTCGTCTTTATTCCACTGTGTTTGTTTTTAAAACTTGTAAAGGTATATATATATATATATATATATATATATATATATATATATATATATATATATATATATATATATATATATGTGTGTGTGTGTGTGTGTGTGCGCGTGTGTATATACAGTATATATATACACATACATATATATATATATTATGTATTAATATATACATTTTTATATATATATAATATATATATTTCAAAATATTAAAAACACAGTGGAATAAAGGCGAAAATTACCCATGTAAAAAACAGAGGTGAACTAAAGAAGCGTTATATTTCGGGCTAAATATCTATCTTGATTATTCATCTTTAAAGCAGAATAACAAAAAAAAAAAAAGTATGCTCAGTCTTCTCTAGTTTCCACGACACTCGGTGTTCATCTATAATTTTAGTCTTCTGTAGTTAAAGCTTCTTCAAGCAACTTGCATTTGAAAAGAAACGTTTTTCTACAGACAGATTTCTGTTGCATCCCAGTTTATGCTGCAGTTGGTTTGGTTATACGAGTAAAAATGGAAGAATGCTGATATGAGCATCACACTTAACATTGGTTTCCATTTCTCTTCGGGGTGGGCAACTGCGCATTAGATTTTATCGCACCGCTTGCCAGGTATATATCTCGTTTACTCTAATTCCTCTGAATTTTTTTCGCCTGAAGCATTAGCGCCCGCAGAGCCGACGGTATTTGTGTTGACAAAAATGAAAGAATTGTTTCTGCGTATTTTCAGTATTCCTCTTGATGTCATTCAGGTAAGGGATTTTTGAATCTATTTCTGTACTATTTTTAATGGGGGTGGCTCACACTGGGGACTGAAAAGGAAAGTTAGCGAGCTTTATAAGATAGTTTCTAATGAAGGACAGTTGCTCACGGAATATTTCATATCCCCTATCGTGAAATGAGGTATTGTCTCAAGCACAAAGTCTGTGCGCGTGTGTTTCTGAGTTTATGTCTCTGTGTGCGCGCGTTTTTTGTCTGGTGCGTTCTTGTATTTGCGTATTCGCCTACTCGTTCCCTCCACTTCTGTCGTGGCCTCAATCAAAACCACCAGCTTAATTCTTACCTGATCCACGGTAATGAGGGCCTCTGGAGAATGTGAAGTGATCGTGACAGGAACAGCACAGCTGACGGAGTCTCGGGGAATGTTGGAGATCATCACAGTGACATTCGCCGGGACGTTACTCTGTCCGTGGGTGGGATCGCTCACCGAAAAGTGCAGCAGGTACCTGTGACGTTAATTAGAATAGAATACAGAATTTAGGCCAAAGGCCAAGCGCTGGGACATAAGAGGTCATTCAGCGCTGAAACAGAGACTGGCAGTAAAAAGTTTTGCAAGGTGTTAACGGGAGGAAAACCTCGCAGCTGCACTATGAATCGATTGTTAGGAGGGGGTTCAGGAAAGTAAGATGGAAGTAAGAGAAGATGAAAAGGGGTACAATAAAAGGTATGAAAGGGGTTCCAGCTAGGGGCCGAAGGAACGCTGCAAAGAACCTGAAGTAATGCCTACAGTTCACCGCACGAGGTGCGTTGACTGCACTATCCCCCTGCGGGACTGTGATGTTAATGGCAGATTTAGAGAAAGAACTTCGGTAAATATCCAGTGCTGATTACATCCCCTCTGCTAATTCTCTGGTTAAATGCTATCATTGTCATTAGTGGCGTCCTTACCAGAAGGATGGAAAATTTGAGATTCCTTACGCTGAAGGCAACAGACATTCTTTATTTCCAGAGAAACTGTACTGCAAAAAAAAAAAAAAAGAACTGACAGTCACGCAATGCACATCGGATAATTCGGAACTCTAAGCGACACACTTGGAGAGAGTCCTGTACATCCCACGAAGCTGGCTGCGTTAATATATGGATGCTGGGACCATCATATGCTAATGCGAGAGATATGTCTCAATAACAAATTTAATTAATTTCCTCGAAATCGGGGATATCTCGCGCATCGCTTGGTACGGGTGCATCCCACTTAATTTATAGAGCGCCCCTTTTTTACTTCGTGGGAATGAGATGGGTGTCTCATCGAGATTTGGGAATATCAAAACTACCTGTACGAGAGAGAGAGAGAGAGAGAGAGAGAGAGAGAGAGAGAGAGAGAGAGAGAGAGAGAGAGAGAGACCCACTTAATTTATGATGACTGTCTAGTCAAGATTTGGGAATTATATATGAAAACGATCATTACGAGAGAGAGAGAGAGAGAGAGAGAGAGAGAGAGAGAGAGAGAGAGAGAGAGAGAGAGAGAGAGAGACCCACTTAATTTATGATGACTGTCTAGTCAAGATTTGGGAATTATATATGAAAACTATCCGAGAGAGAGAGAGAGAGAGAGAGAGAGAGAGAGAGAGAGAGAGAGAGAGAGAGAGAGAGAGAGAGAGAGACCCACTTAATTTATGATGACTGTCTAGTCAAAATTTGGGAATTATATATGAAAACTATCATTATGAGAGAGAGAGAGAGAGAGAGAGAGAGAGAGAGAGAGACCCACTTAATTTATGATGACTGTCTAGTCAAGATTTGGGAATTATATATGAAAACTATCAGAGAGAGAGAGAGAGAGAGAGAGAGAGAGAGAGAGAGAGAGAGAGAGAGAGAGACCCACTTAATTTATGATGACTGTCTAGTCAAGATTTGGGAATTATATATGAAAACTATCATTACGAGAGAGAGAGAGAGAGAGAGAGAGAGAGAGAGAGAGAGAGAGAGAGAGAGAGAGAGAGAGAGACCCACTTAATTTATGATGACTGTCTAGTCAAAATTTGGGAATTATATATGAAAACTATCATTACGAGAGAGAGAGAGAGAGAGAGAGAGAGAGAGAGAGAGAGAGAGAGAGAGAGAGAGAGAGAGACCCACTTAATTTATGATGACTGTCTAGTCAAGATTTGGGAATTAAATATGAAAAATACCATTACGAGAGAGAGAGAGAGAGAGAGAGAGAGAGAGAGAGAGAGAGAGAGAGAGAGAGAGAGAGAATGATGACTGTCTCTGTCAAGATTTGGGAATATCAAAACTACCAGAGACAGAGAGAGAGAGAGAGAGAGAGAGAGAGAGAGAGAGAGAGAGAGAGAGAGAGAGAGAGACCCACTTAATTTATGATGACTGTCTCGTCAAGATTTGGGAATATCAAAACTACCATTACAGAGAGAGAGAGAGAGAGAGAGAGAGAGAGAGAGAGAGAGAGAGAGAGAGAGAGAGACAGAGACTGCAAGCATTATACATGCAGAATGCACATCAAAAATTAAAATTATACAAGAGAAAGCTTTCATCCGTTGTTCTCATGATGTTGGGCAATGCCCTGACGCAGTCCACTAATCAAATGTGTTGTTTCAACCTGATAAATGTGATGTATTTATATCACGGACCACGAAAGGCAAGTAAAGTAAAATCACTGTTAACGTGCTGAAAATATCTGGGACTTTAAATCTCAAATCATGGCAATCGCGAGAGCAATCCGCTATTTTACGGAAAAAGTCTTATCGTCCATTCAAAGATGACTATGAAAGTCCTTTAAAATTATCGTTCATTCAAAGATGACTCTATGAAGGTCTTAAAACTATCGTTCATTCAAAGATGACTCTATGAAAGTCTTAAAACTATCGTTCATTCAAAGATGACTCTATGAAAGTCTTAAAACTATCGTTCATTCAAAGATGACTCTATGAAAGTCTTTTCAAACTAGACAAAAATTAACCTTACAAGTGCCTAACTGAAGCAGTTATTTGTTTAAGTCTTCTGTAATTATACTTACAGGCTCTCTTCTCCTTCAAAAGCTAATGCAATATTGGTTATCTCATTAAAATCAGACTTCGCGTACATATATTCCTGTGTCATCTCACTAAAATCAAACATCGAAAACAGACGTAGGAAGTCGAGACTTGTCTTGTTGTGAGAATATACTTACATTCCCTCCGAGGCATTCCCCTGCATGTGAATGCGCCCCGAATGTTCATCAAGTGAAAATAGGTTGTGCCGCTTCTGATTCCACGCCCAACTCTTCTCTGCAGAGTCCCAGTCGTCCGGGTCATCTACATATATACGGCCGAGGGATATTGTCCCAGTTGCCTCCTGAAGGGGCGAAACCAAGATCTCATGAAACGCCAAGTGCCGTGAGAGCAGGGTAAGCTAAGATAATGCCTATGCTTTACATAATATGAATACTATCTTTATTATTCCATTAAAACCTTGGACCAATTTCAGCTTCTATACTAAGTCGTGTTTCTTCACATTTCCTACTATTCAGAAATACTACGAAATACCCATAAATCGCTACTAATCCTCTGAACAACAACAACAACAATAATAATAATAATAATAATAATAATAATAATAATACAAATTAACATGATTGTGCTCACATTTTTATATCTTCAATAATCACCTCCAGAACAGTTTGACACCTACAGAACCCTACGTAGCCCAAAGCACAACAGCTCTTGGCCTGCCTAACCATCTGTCATTCACAGCTGTTTTCTAATTATGAACATGAGTTTCTGATGTAGCTCCTGAGAGCTCTCCAGACATTTCAACAGCTTATTCTTCGATGCTAAGGGAAGCTTTACCCTTCAAAGAATGCCGGAGGATATGCTCCGCTTCTATGACAAAAGCACTCTTTAACTCGCCCCTGTTTTGAAGAACTGGCGTATCCCGTTTTCTTTCAAGTTCTTGAGTTTTTCAGCCAAAGTGTCTCAGTTTTTGATACTCTATACCATATCAAAATTTCAGCTGTCTGCGTTGTCACATTTTCCAATCAAATTTCCTCAAAAGATAAGCTAATTACAGGCTCTGAATGATATAAAAATCTCTGGAGCCTATTTTTTCAAAGTGGGGAAAAATGGCTTACGCCAGTTCCTCAAACTAGGGACGACTTTTTCCAGCACAGGCGTCAGAAGAGTTCCAAATCCTTCTCCAGAGAAATAAACTTCTACTTTACTCAGCTGACATTTCTCTGAATGCCACGCCATAAACATTAAGCTTATTTTCATGAGAGAAATCTTCAATGAATTTGCAAAATACTGGTCATACCTGCCCTTGACTTAATTGTACTTGGTGATCTTTTTACGAAACCTTCAAATGTGGTGGCTGTATTTTATGTTAAATGTATTATTTTCTGAAATTGTCACCTTGACTATATGAATTGATATTCAAGATTCCACGTATGGGAAAAAATCTAAAATTCTTCTCGGTATTAATGTTCTGATTCACAATTTACTAATTACAGCTCATTCTTTTACACCTCAAGACTTAGCAGTAAACTTTGCAAAGAAAACTCAACCCTTCACTCCGTTAGTCATCACTAAACTGACCTGCGTTATCGGTTAGTGCCCTGAAGTCTGGCTCTAGGTTCAGCAGTCCTGCTCTTCAACATTCCGCTCTTTCACGCAGGGCGCTAATTTACTTATTTGTCTATTTAAGGTCAACTATGAAGCATGCTAATCCCCTCATTTATAATTGAATGCTAAAAATGGCAGCCAGTACGGGGTGTGCTGGGATTTTTCCTTTTCAAACATTCTTTGTAAAAAAATACTTCGTGAAGAACTTGTAAAAAAAAAATGATTTCCTTTGATTATTATTATTATTACAAACTTAATTTACCGTTTACCCTCAGTTTTTTTTAGCAGAGGTTGAAGTATAATATCATTCACTTAATTCTTATTGTTTTTAATGTAGTCTTTTTACGTTCAAAATTGCGATACTCTTCACTCTCATTTAATCTAGTTAAAGAAATTTAAATCTTCCCAAATTTTCTGGAGACAATGACGTTTCCTTGTCTTTGCTTATTATCCAAAGTGGTACTGCGGAGTTTATGGCTTGTTTTCGTGTAAAGGCTTCCGAAATTCTTGGAAAAAGCCACTCTTCTGAAGAACTCACGACGGGACAGTCGCTCTCTATCGGATTCAGTTTTTTTATTTTTTTTTTTCAAATCGAGACAGTGCTCCTGTTCACTTGGGCATTTTCTGGAAACTCCTTTTGTTTTCTCTAATTCTTTAATTGTTTTTGTTTGATATTTGTTTGGTTGCTTTAGACGTTGTGTTTTCGTAGGATTTTCTGTAAATCACGTTTACCTAATGGTTCGTTTTATGACCCCGTATAAAACTCTGAAATTTTTTTGTTTTTTTATGGTTTGAAAATTTCCTGAGAACGAGTCGGAACATTACGCAAAGTTGTAATTGGTTCTTTCACGTTGGAAAAAAAAAAAAAAAGAGTAGGTCCCAACGAATTTTCTGTCATGTAATGAGAGTAGTTGGGTTCATTCGATTAAAAATGTGAATTCCTATTCTTTATGGCTGTATTACCTAAAAAAAAAATTAAGAGAATACTGAAACCTACTGAAGAATATAAAGATTTCGTCCTCTCAAAATGCCATCAAAATCAATAACTTTAACTTATTAACACTTATAATAGTAAATATTCTACAAAGCTAAAATGATGACCAATAAATAACAAATCCGTTCTAAAAAATATCGAGCCAAAGAGAAGTGATATTTAAATACAGCCGACCTTACCAACATTTTTATTTAGAACCAGTATCTTTGATGATTCTGAAAATATATCAGGGCCAACATGCCTGAAGTGGAGACTCCTACTAAAGAACAGGAAATAACTGCGCAGCAAAAATGCAAAGCTGCTTTTAAAGGTGAGAAACACCAGTGAAATGTGAAGTCCAATTTGATACTTTGAGCGGTGCGATTTTTTCTGATACAAAATGCCTAAAAACAACGTGATTTTTCATTGGTAACTTTTCAACCCCCACAGATATTGATCAACTAAACGTGGCTTATTAACAGCCATCATTACGGGAAGTTTAGACTGAGAGAAGATTAGGAGGAAGAGGAAATAAAAAGAACATATCCCAAATAAATTGAAAAAATATATATATATAATATTCCCTGAGGCCAACATCTTATCTTCGTTCGGTAAGATATAATTGTATTACGTCCGAGTTACCACTGAAAGATTAAGAGTGAGAGAAAATAAAAAGAAGAAATTCCAAAATAATTGAAAAAAAAATGGATATAATATTCCTTATCTTTGCTCGGTAAAATATAATTGTATTACGTCAGAGTCACCAATGAAATCACTTACAACAGTACAAAGGCAAGCCTAGAAAGAACGAGACACCCTTCCTCATAAGAATTGAACTGAATACAGAATTTAGGCCAAAGGCCAAGCACTGGGACCAATCAGGTCATTCAGCGCTGAAATGGAAATTGACAGCAGAAAGGTTTGAAAGGTTAAGTAACAGGAGGAAAACCTCAAAGCAGTTGAAGAAGCACTATGAATCAACTGTTAGGAGAGGGTGGAAAGTAGGATGGAAGAAAGAGAATATGAAAGGAGGCAAAGTAAAAGAAACGGAAGGGGTTGCAGCTAGGGGCCTAAGGGACGCCGCAAAGAACCTTGAGCAATGCCTACAGTGCACCGCACGGGGTGCACTGACGGCGCTACCCGCCTCCGGGGCTTTCTCGTAAGAGGGGAAAGAAGCGCAACAACACTCACGGAGAACTTCGTGACGCTGATGGTTTTGGACGCAGGTTTCATGGCGTTGTCGTTGACGTCAGCCACGGTGACCGTGATGGTAGCGGTGGTCGTCAGTCCTTCGGCATCCGACAGGACCAGGGGCACCAGCCTCGTGGGCGACTCCTCGCGATCCATAGCTACCAGGGATTTCAGGACGATTGTTCCTCCGCGTTCAGTATCTTTTTTTTTTTTTTTGAGAAAATAAAAGTTACAGATAAAAAGGTTTAGTATTCTAATTCATTACTTTATAGGAGAGGAAAGAATGATTATCTTTTTGGTTTTAAAATATTTCACCTCACGAAATCTTGAATTACAGCTACTTTAAACCATACGTAGAAGTTTAACTCATAAAATAGTTATAGGGAAAAATGTTTAGTATTTTTATTCATTTTACAGCAGAGGGAGGAAGATGATTCTTTTGATTTTAAAATATATTTTACCTCAAGAAGTCTTCAGTTACAGATACTTTAACCCATACGTAGAAATTTTAAGTACAAAATAGTTTACAGAGAAAAAGGTTGAATATCTTATTCATTTTACAGCAGAGGAAAGAATGATTATCATTTTGATAAAAAAAAAAAATATTCAACCTCAATAAGTCTTAAATTACAGGTGCCTTAAGCCATATTTAGGGATTTAAGTAAAAAATAGTAATCAAAAACACGAAAACAGAATACTGTCCAGAAGAAAGACGGGAAGTTTCTGCATGTTATCTAGATATGTAATTGTAATCTGAGTTGGCCAAACAAAAGCATTGTTGTCCATAAGTGAGATAAACTGGAGGTCATTAAAAGAGCGGACAATATAGGAATTCTAATAAGCACTGTTTGGCAGTTTTGAAATCCTTGGCAAAGACGACAATCTCACCACGTGATCACTTATATCAGAACAAGAGGTGACTTCAGAGTCAAGCAGTACGGCAGTGAAATTCACCTATTAACTACTAAATCTAGGAGGAACTCACCTACGCTTCGTAGACCTACACAGGAAGCTCATTTGCAGTGAGTGACGCCCATTTCCATTTCGTCTGCATTCGCTTATTTCCTGGATATTAAACACCCCCTACACTACAGTACCCCTTCCATACAATACAGCTAGCACATCTTCCCAAAGTTCGAGTTTAGTGCAGACATTTCATCAACTTATTCTCCCCCATTTTCTCCACATGACCGAGCATCGTTTCCACATACATGAACGTATTTGATTCTTCCTCTCCATTCCTCATTTTTTCAGCACTTTTGCTGCATAATATTCAACCCATCTCACCTCCACCTTTTCCTAAAATTCGGATCCAACATGCAAAACTCACTTCCGTAAGGATGAGTTGGCTCAGCAATCCATTCATACATTCCAAGTTTGGTTTCCATAGATTTTCAAAACGTTTTCTTGAGATGCTGCTACTTTATTTGCTTTACCCGTTCTGTGAATCACCTCTTCTCTTTTCTGTCATCATTTATTGCTTTGATGACATTTTCCTTTTTCCATTATTAATTCTGATACTCATTTCTCCATCTTCTCAGTATCCACTTCATCACATAACCTTCCTCTTGCTAACATTTTTGTTTCACTGACTTCCTCTAGGCCACTTAGCTTCCATTGGCTATAACCAGTTAAATCTATATCACTAGAAAATATCAACCACTCCACACTCCATTCCCTGACCCGTTTTCATCTCTACGAATGTTCACCTGCATGGCTTCTCACTTCATTCCATCCATTACAATACTAAACCCAAATGTAGACATGATGCAAAAATGTCTTCGGCCCACTTTTACATCCAGACAGCCGCTCTCATATCTTCATATGTTGAAGCATCATTCACTTTTTTAATATCACTTTTTATCGTTGCCAACCATTACTGTCTTCTACACGTACATCATCAACATCCTCCAGGAATAATTAAGATGTGACAACATCTTTATTAATTCTTTAGGTCCATGAATGATGACAGACACGGTTTTAGTTTTCTGTAAAAGAAAACTATTGTGACGGTTTTGTCTGTGCGTCCGCACTTTTTTCTGTCCGTCCTCAGATCTTAAAAACTACTGAGGCTAGAGGGCTGCAAATTGGTATGTTGATCATCCGCCCTCCAATCATCAATCCGAACAAATTTACAGCCCTCTAGCCTCAGTATTTTTTATTTTATTTAGGGTTAAATTTAGCCATAATCGTGTTTCTGGTAACGATGTAAGATAGGGCACCACCGGGCTGTGCTTAAAGTTTCATGGGCCGCGGTTCATACAGCATTATACCGAGACCACCGAAAGACGTCTATTTTCGTTGGCCTTGATTACACGATGTAGAGGCTGGACATAAAACTCGACCGCGCCGAAGAAACTTCGGCGCATTTTTTACTCGTTTCTTTTTGCTCTCAAGCCTCTGAAAAACTCGCTTCATTAGAAACCCCTCCCTGATCCGGCAGCCTCCTTTAAATAACCCTAGATTACTCTTCCCTGTCAGTTCATTAGTTGTCTGTCTTAATTCTTGTCACTGATTTCTTTTCCAACACTTCCCCCTACCCGAGTTTCCACCCTCTCGCCGGCCCCTGAATACAGCTGTCAATCTCTACCACTGCGTCTCACCGATAATCCTATCAATTCTCGGCGTCGCTGAATTCTTTATCCTGTCAATCATCTTCCTCATATTCTCAACGGTTATATCTCCCAGCACTTTCAGATTTACATTCATCTAACTTTCGATAATCAATTTAGCAAGAGCTGTTTTATGCAAGACATATTTTAATATTTGCGCATGTATTGTTGCGCATATTGTACATTTAGTAATTTCGAAATGGTGGTATTTATCGTAATAATAATAATAATAATAATAATAATAATAATAATAATAATAATGACAAAACTAGATGCCGAAGTAGCTCCAGGACTCATGCAGAAAAGAATGTTATTAGAAACAGCGTACATTCATGTCTCGCTGAAATTTTAATTCACAAAACCAGATTCAATGATTTTCCTTTGCAGAGTATTATTAGAATTTACTATCTTTTTTGCTCCTGCCCAGTTTACTGTAGTGAGAAAAGTGATGGACTCCTAAGGAGGCAGGATGCAACCCGGAACTCCATACTATAAATGCCACCCAGTCGAATAGGGTGACTGAGATTGGAAAAAAAAAAAAAAAAAAAAAAAAAAAATATATATATATATATATATATATATATATATATATATATATATATATATATATATATATTATATATTATTATTATTATTATTATTATTATTATTATTATAATAAGACATTCAGCTAAATTTTATATATTTCCCTTTTCCAAATGACTTATTTTACTGCTCTGAGGCGGAACTGCGTCAAGTAAATAGAAATTGTTGCTCGCGATCAAAAGGACAGCTTTCGGACCAATCGAATTTAGGAGGAAATTAGTCGATGATGAAATGGCTGTCGCTTCGCTGACATGCCACAAATACATACATATGCATGTGCATGCAATATGATATGCAATATGATATTGCGCATGCATACGCGCCTCGCCTGATCTACCCGTTCACTTGAACTGGGTCCATATCCTAGACTTTGGGGTCGTATCATAAAAGAAGGGGAAAAATGCCCAATTTCTGAATGCTGGAAAAAGTTGATATTTATGCAGATTTTATCATATCACAGTAGGTATAATCAGGCGCAGGAGTGACTGCGTAAGAGGAACAAAAAGCAAACAGATTGATCAATGATCAAACACATATATTAGCATATCAGTTGAGAGATGCGTAAAAACACGAAGTAAAGTAGTAAGGTGTCAGAAATCAGCGTTTCCAGCCCTCTATCATTTTTAACGGATTAACATCAATAACACTTGTTGGAGGTATAACTGCATCAAGACTTGCATAGCATGCATACTAATATATATCCGGAAAAATAATCATGCTTTCAAAACTAAAAATGGTGATGGTCCCCGATAAGCACCCTGCGGAATACCAGGGAAGATGAGTTTCTGCTGATAGTTACCGAACAAAGTTGAAGGATATTAGTTACAGCGCGACCTTCTATTTAAAAAATAGCACTAGCATACACCTGCACTAATTTGGACCCACATCCAAAATCAAGGTTTTCTTGAATGTAACTGGTTAGATCTGAACGGGTATCAAGAGAAATTAATCTCCTGGCTATCGCGGGAAGAGTTTGTAAATTTAAGGGCGTCAAGATCAGCTTTTCTTGTATCTTATAATGCACTGGACCGATGTCAGTTGGCTTGCTATGAGTTAAATCAGCCTTATACTTGCGTTGGAACAAGAACGCCATGACATAATTTCTAAGCATAAATTTCAGCTTTAGGGTATCTATGACGAATGTTACCCAGGAACATTAAGCTCTTCTAGTCCTACTTCATAATTTGCAAAACTAGGCTGGAATATGCTCGTGTTAGAAGCAGATCCGGCACGGTCACCAGAAATGAGTAGCTTCCTTGGTGCCTGGAGACAAAACTTTGAATTTTATAATAAAGCCGCTCTCCACATCCTTCTTTTAAACCAGTATCGTAACAAAGCCATGAGTCCAACCGATTATAAACGAAAAGTGAAATGACGTATAGTGGGGTCCTTGGCATAACTTTTCGTAGGTTAATAATGAAATGAATTCACTGAATTCACTGGTGTGTTGTGTGATACTTTTGGCACTGTTAGTAACACGCTCAGTGGAAAGAAACTTCTGGGAAAAAAGAAAATATGAGTTCCAAAGTTTACAGATCATTAGGATGAGAAAGTGCTCAAAGCTACTTATTCTCACCATTGCAATATACAATAAACATAAGTGGGGCAACAGAGGATGAGATAGGAACGTCAGTATTGGAAGAAGACTCGAAAGTTATGTCCTGTGAACCAATTGAAAACAAATGAAAGAATGGCAACTCTGCGGGACAACTGTATGATTTTTGGTTACATGTAAAAACAAGTAAAAAATGCGCCGAAGTTTCTTCGGTGCAATCGAGTTTTCTGTACAGTGTACAATGCTGTATGAGCCGTGGCCCATCGAACTTCAAGCAAGGCCCGGTGGTGGCATATCCTATATCGTTGCCAGAAGCATGATCATGGCTAACTTTAACCTTAAGTAAAATCAAAACTACTGAGGCTAGAGGGCTGCAATTTGGTATGTTTGGTGATTGGAGGGTGGATGATCAACATACCAATTTGCAACCCTCTAGCCTCAGTAGTTTTTAAGATCTGAGGGCAGACAGAAAAAAGTGCGGACGGACAGACAAAGCCGGCACAATAGTTTTCTTTTCAGAAAACTAACTAGGTAGTACTTAATAAACCAGCGCTAGTTTCATGTCAAGTGTGCTACGGAAAATGCTTCATGAAAGGATGGCAAAGTTCACCGCAGTGATTGAGAAAGTTTTTCAGAAGAGAAACAACTGAAGCCTCAATCCTACTACATATTTTTAAGATCCTGCTATTAATATTCGAGTCCAAAACAATATTATACAAAAGAAGATTATTACGATTTTAATGCTTGCAAGAGACAGATCTGAGGCCTTGCATTAAAGAAAGAGTATTACATCGACCGAGTTCTTAAGAAATTTATTGTTTGTCGCACTGTGACTGTCGCCTAAAAAAATAATACGCCTTCTGTCCATTATGGAAAAGAGCTTATTCAGGTTCAAACAGCAAATGCACATCCATTCTGGGTCATTTTATTAAAACTCTTCAGTAAAATGAAATTTACAGGTTCATTACCTTCATATGCAGAATTTCAGTTTAATAACAGATCATTATGAGTGTGTGTGTTTGTGTGTGTGTGTGTGTGTGTGTGTGTGTGTGTGTGTGTGTGAGAGAGAGAGAGAGAGAGAGAGAGAGAGAGAGAGAGAGAGAGAGAAAGATTGCTGTCTGTGTGTGTGTGTGTGTGTGTGTGTGTGTGTGAGAGAGAGAGAGAGAGAGAGAGAGAGAGAGAGAGAGAGAGAGAGAGAGAGAGGTCGCTGTCTGAGAGAGAGAGAGAGAGAGAGAGAGAGAGAGAGAGAGAGAGAGAGAGAGAGAGAGAGAGAGAGCTGTCTGAGAGAGAGAGAGAGAGAGAGAGAGAGAGAGAGAGAGAGAGAGAGAGAGAGAGAGAGTTACGATTTACTTACCATCCTCAAAATACGTCAAAATGGAATTCTTGATGACGCTCGGCGCATCCTTGTCCAGAGAGACCTTGAAAGGCGGTCCGTGCCCCAACGCCCAATCGTCAGCGTCGTCCAGCCGCAAGCTAGCGATGTGCCTCGGCCCTGAGTTCTCTGGCAAGTGGATGCCCTCTGGACTGGCCACGTGAGGGGCGTTGTCGTTGACATCCACGACGGTGATCAAGAGAGACGCCGTCGCCGTCAGGGCGGGATGCCCCCCGTCAACGGCCAAGACCCGAACGGTGTGTAGAGAACGCGTTTCGCGGTCTAAGGGCCTTCGGAGCCTGACGATGCCCAGGGAGTCCACGACAAACTGCCGGTCCGGGTCACTGGCGCCCTCGATGGTGTAGTGGACGTCACCGGCGTCTCCCTGTTTATGGGCGACATCGTGCGTGAGAAAAGTCTGTAGATGGAATTTTTCGTTTAAAAATCATCAACAATATCATTGTCATGCAACATATTATCCCTGATTGTCACTGCAGTATACGTAAACTCTGCCCGGCTGGATGTTGTTGCTTCAGGTCCATTAGAGCGATTTGTTCCAAAGGGAAAAAAAATTACCTTAGCAATGAGCTGTTAACACCTTGGAAGAGGGAATGCCCACCCCAACGGCAGATAATTCACCACATGAAAAACTCAAAGGAATGAATAGGGTTTCAGTCTTCGGGTCAAAAGCAGAATAGAGGAGAATAAAAACGTGATAACAAAGGTCTAGAAAACTGCAGAGAAAAAGATTATCAACTTAATTCCTGGAGAGTTCAGAAGTTTGTATAGAACAGAAATGGAAGGTACAGTTTGTGTCAGAGAGATCGATGTCCTGGTAATGAGATTCCTATTTGGGGGACAATAAGGCTGCGATGCTTAGGGAAGTCTTCTGCACTGGAAATTCATACTTTCCTCGGCAGTTAGATGACAAATGTTGCTGGTTGAAGGATTCGGTAATGTATTGGCAAAATCGGGGGTCTTAAATGGTCGAAAAAGTCACTGCTTTATGGGAAAAAAATGTGGCACAATATGTAGGTAGCTAATGAGCTATTTGGATCTTTGTATACAGTTGCACAAATACTAAATAGTCTACTCTTTGAGTTTTACCTCTTTATACTTTAGCAATGAATCCTGAAATACATTTCGTTGTACAAGAAAAAGTGTGTATGCATGTATATATATATATATATATATATATATATATATATATATATATATATATATATATATATATATATATATATATATATATATATATATATATATATATATACAAATATACACGGACATACACATATATTATATAAATATACACAGACATATATATATATATATACACCAAATCACCATGACATTTTTACATTTACAAACGTTTAAATTACAAATGTCCTTTAATATCTAATTAGCTCTACTTCGGAAATAATACCGAAGGGGAAATATAGTTAACAAATGGTTCGTCAACAGGCAGATTCGATCCACCAACAGTAACAACCTCAGACTTCAGTGATGAGTTCACTTACCATTCAGCAGTCAACAGAAGTGCTGATACCGACTCTGCAGTACTTATACATATCGAATGCGGGTGTGTGCACATGTATGTATGTATGTATGTATGTATATATACTGTATATATATATATATATGTATATATGTTTATAGTCACTCTGAAACGTGATTTATATAACTCACATTACAACTAAGAAAATTAGAGACTGGTTGTAAGCCTGACCGGTTTCGTCTTTATTTCTTTGTCAGTGGCTTAGAAATAAAGCTGAGACTGGTCAGAATTTATGCCCAGTATTTAATTTTCCTAACTGTACAGACACACACACACACACACATATATATATATATATATATATACATATATATATTTATGTATGTATGCATGTATGGTATAGATACATATAAGCAAAATCAACACACAATTACATGTGGAACAGGAATATATTTCTGACTCACATCGGGATTGAACCCAGGTCTTTCAATTGAAAGGCAAGGTCTATAACAGCTAGACCACCTTGCCTTTCAATTGAAAGACCTGGGTTTGATCCCAATGTGAGTAAAAAATTTATTGACATGGACATTTTCTTATACATACATACATACATATACACTAAACTTGACCGATCTGCAGAAAATTTTGCGCATGACCCTCATTGAACCAAGGAAGGTTTTCGCTTAGGTTTCAAACCTGTACCCCCAACCTCCGGGGTATCTTATTTACTGCGGGTCCTGGCAAAGACCCAGCCTAGGAATAACATTTTGGACTGGTGTGAAACGTGGTTTTGGGAATGTGGGTTCATACACTTTTGTATCGACCATGCAAACTAGCGAGAATGGGGCTCTGCAGTGGCGGTGGGCTGACTTGTGACTCGCTCAGTGTCAGGCCAAGTAACACAACTGGAATTGCTTCCATGCTTAGAAATGTTTTCCTGCATCTCCTCTGAATTCTTTTGTCGTGTAAAGTGTGTCTACTATCACTGAAAATGTTTTTCTTTCCTGTGATTAATAATTCTGTCTAGGATTCATTGCTTTAAATAAACATGTTAATCAAAAACACACCATGTGTTACTTCCTTTCTAAGGTTGACTGTCATTCAGAGTTTTCCCGAGCAGTGCTGGGTTGGTCAGCTAGTACATAAATATTATATATCTATAGACAGTGATGGACAGACTGACATCATATACATGTGGATTACAAATTTTCTGAGTATGCAACTCATGAATTACCTGATCAAGGTCAGTTGCTGTGAAAGTCGCCAGTGAAGTTCCCACGAGTACATCTTCAGATAAGGTTAGGTTGATGGTCTGCGTGAAGAACGACGGGCTGTTATCATTGTCATCAATGACTTCCACAACGACCGAAGTCACTGACTGGTGATGACTGTCGTTGAGGCCTCTCTCTCCCTGTCAGTCATAGAGAGTTGAGATAAATCTACTATGGATGATATTAATTGACTGAGATGCAAAATAAAAGATTAATGCTATTTGGGCATATTTTCCTCTGATGCAATTTTTAGTGAAGTTAGTGGCATTGTTTGCAGATACTATCTTCTTATCAAGGCTTTAAATCAGTCTATACTTCTTCTCTTCCAGCATGGTTCGAGCTCTCGGGTAGCACGCTGTTGGCCCAGCGCTCGACTCTCTGACTGGCCAGCGAAGAATTAGAGGAATTTATTTCTGGTGATAGAAATTCATTTCTCGACATAATGTGGTTCGGATTCCACAATAAGCTGTAGGTCCCGTTGCTAGGTAACCAGTTGTTCTTAGCCACGTAAAATAAATCTAATCCTTCGGGCCAGCCCTAGGAGAGCTGTTAATCAGCTCAGTGGTCTGGTTAAGCTAAGATGTACTTACTTACTCCAGCATGGTTCTCAGGAGTAAAGAAAAATTATTAATGTTTCTCTCCATTTACTTATTCTTTTTCTAGACTATGGACCATTTTTTTCATTTCTCTCGGCGGCGTCATCAGGAGTGGATTATAAATCAACACACAAGGTTTTTATTACTGCGTGCGGAAATGTATTAACAAAAAACCTTGCATGTCAATTTGCAATTTAGTCCTGAAGACTTTGCCAATAAGTGAGGAAACGGTCCGTCGACTAGAATAAGTAAATGGAAGGAAACGTGAATTAATTTTCCTTATTCCTTATAGCTTGCCTGAAGAGAAAAAGAAATATAGACTGATTCCAAGTCTTGATAAGAAGGTAATATCAGCGAACAATGCCACTGACTTTAGAAGGAATTTAATAAGAGATTAAGTATTCTGAATTCATTAACTTATAAGCACTTATCGTAAAGATGTCAGTTCACAGGCGACAGTCTTCAAAGTTCCAGCCGAATTCGAACTTACTTTATCGGATACTTGAACTTTAAACCTGAAGCCTTCCCTCTGTCGCAGATCCTCATAGTCCAACTTTTTCAGGAGCTGCAAAGCGCCGCTCCCATTCCCAACCGACACAACCTGGAACCTTTCCCAACCGTATCCACTTCCAGGAAGGACCTTAAAGAGAAATTGGTTGGTGATGTCCGGGTCTTCGACAGTTAGAAGTGCCAAAGTGGTGTTTAGGGGGACGGCCTCATGCACGGTCAGGAGCCATTTCGGACGGGAGAATCTGGGAGCGACGTCGTTCTCGTCTCCCACCGTCACGACCACGGTGCCGGTTCCTGCTCATCCGCCGAAGAACAAGATGAGGAAGAAGAAGAAGAAGATAGGAAAAAATGAACCGGTGATAAGACAGGAGATTTGCTACTTCAGCTGTCGGTCGCCCTGTCCTTTTCTGTCTTAATTCCAAGGTTTTGAGAGAGAGAGAGAGAGAGAGAGAGAGATATTTTCTTACGGGCTGCTCTATGAGCAAGAGCCCGTGCTGGAATAAAACTAGCTCAATCAATAGTAACAGAGGTTACGCAAATGATACACGCGTTCATAAAGATGCTTTTTTTTCAACAACTCTTTATACTACATTGCTGAACGCAGAGAGAGAGAGAGAGAGAGAGAGAGAGAGAGAGAGAGAGAGAGAGAGAGAGAGAGAGAAATTAAAATTTGATGAAGAAATGTGCACAGAAAAAAACAGGCTGAATAGTTGAGGTCAACTTTCTTTAAAATATATTTGTATGATTGGAGTTAGGTGTGCCCAAGGTCTCAAAATCAAATAATATGAGTGTATTTCTCTAATACAATAGACAAGAAATTTATATGAATTAGCAAGTAGTGGCTGCTTTTGGACCTGAGATTTCTTAAATTCAAAAAAATGATTTCGATAACAAAAAAAAAAAAAAAAAAAAAAAAAAAAAAAAGGATGACAGTCTTAACTTGACAATGTCAGCAAAAATTTCAGCAATAAAGATAGAGAAAATATTAATAGTGATAACAATGATGCCCTTTACACTCGCTATCTGTAGATTTGGAAGCTTACCAATCTCTCTCTCTCTCTCTCTCTCTCTGCCTCTCTATTTCTCTCTCCCTCACTCACTTTCACTCAACTTTGTGTTTATTTTTCCCCTGGAACTTTCGTAATCAAGGCAACTGTAGCACTCTCACTCACCCTCCCACAACAAGGACTCGTTCTCTTTTCAGCTTTCTGTGAAAGAAAACTCTTGAGGTGGCCATTTGTATGTTCGTCCGCACTTTTTCTGTCCGTCCGCAGATCTAAAAAACTGCTGAGGCCAAAGGGCTGCAAATTGGCATGTTGATCATCCACCCTCCAATCATCAAACATATCAAATTGCAGCCCTCTAGCCTCAGTAGTTTTTATTTTATTTAAGGTTAAATTTAGCCACGGATCGTGCGTCTAGCACCGCTATAGGTGCCAACAAAACAGGCCATCACCGGGCCGCAGCTGAAAGTTTCATGGGTCGCGGCTGAAAGTCGTACGGGCCGCGGCTGAAAGTTTCATGGGCCGCGGCTGAGAGTTTCATACAGCATTATGCGCTGTACAGAAAACTCGACTGCGCCGAAGAAACTTCGGTGCATTTTTTACTGGCTTCATTCATTAGTTTCTCGTGCAATTTAAGGTTAAATTTAGCCATGGATCATGCGTCTAGCACCGCTGTAGGTGCCAACAAAACAGGCCATCACCGGGCCGCGGCTGAAAGTTGTGTGGGCCGCGGCTGAAGGTTCATGGGCCGCAGCTGAAAGTTTCATGGGCCGAGGCTGAGAGTTTCATACAGCATTATACGCTGTACAGAAAACTCGACTGCGCCGAAGAAACTTCGGTGCATTTCTTACTTGTTTTATTCATTAGTTCCTCGTGTATTGTCCACCCCTCGCTTATTCCTCTTCAATATACTTATTCTCCTCTAAGAACTAATTCGTCTTCTCCACTGTTCTTATTCCCAGTCTAGCAATCATCCACTTCATCTCCTCTGTGGCCAGACTTTGGAATTATATGGGTGTTTCTTTTTTTTCTCTCTCTCTCTCTTCTTTAACTTTCTAAAATCTTCCGCCTTTCAAGAGACGGGGTGAGGACGGAGCGGGTGGTGGAATTGGTGGCGGGGAAAGGGGGCGATCGGGGAGGGGATAGGGAGGGGTAGTATTGCCTCATTCGGAGTCAAGATCCACATTTTTTCTCTCCCTTCATTTTTTGTTTCTACCCAATTTTTTCTTTCTATTTTTTGTCTAGAGCTTTTCTCTGCATCTTTCTTTAATGACCTCACTGGATCGTTCCACGTGGAAGTTACACTTAGCTTTAGAATGTCTAGTCTCGTCATAAACTTCTCTGCGAATTAAGACATATCATCTCTCGTCAGCAATACTCTTAAGAAGTAAATATACTTCTACGTACTCGTTTAATTACTTAACTGAATTCAACTCATCAGAAAACAAGTGAAAAATGCACCGAAGTTTCTTCGGCGCAGTCGAGTTTTCTGTAAAGCCACTACAGCGTATAATCAAGGCCATCGACAATAGGTCTCTCTTTCGGTGGTCTCGGTATAATGTTGTATGAGCCGCGGCCCATGAAACTTTAGCCACGGCCCGGTGCTGGCCTATCCTATACAGTTGCCAGAAGCACGATTATGGCTAACTTTAACCTTGAATAAAATAAAAACTGCTGAGGCTAGAGGGCTGCAATTTGGTATGTTTGATGATTGGAGGGTGGATGATCAACATACCAATTTGCAGCCCTCTAGCCTCAGTAGTTTTTAAGATCTGCGGGCGGACAGAAAAAGCACAATAGTTTTCTTTTCGGACGAAGAAAAAGTGCGGACGCACAGACATGAAATTCGTCTCGCCAGATGAGGCAGGATGAAGAACTGATAAATAAGTTTTCTTTTCGGAAAACTAAACTCGAAGCAAATCAGAAAGACAGAAATAAGTCTGTTGAAGAAAGAACAGTTAAAACATACTAAAGAAACACTTGCGAAAAGAAAATGACTGAGTATTACCTGTTAAAAGAAAGTAAAAGTGAAATCGTCAGATGAGATACGAACAGGATGTTAAAAGAAAAAATCTGATAAATAATTGCTGTTTTACTAGCTGCTAAAAGAAAATAGGCACTGAGTCCCCACTGTTCTGTGAACCACCACCTGGGATGGCGTAAAAGGGAGTTAACAAAAGAAAGTCCGTTCGATCTAAAAGACAACATCAGAAAGGAACTGTTAAAGAAAGTCGTTGAAATTATGACTATTAAAAGAGAAAGCTGTTAAAAGAAAAGTCTGTTGAAAGAGCAGTTAAAAGAAGGTATGTTAACAGTTAAAACTGCCTATGTGCTGAGGGCACTAAAAGAAAGGTTATGAGCTGGTTGAAAGTTTAAAGACGAGAAAAAATCAGCTGCGTTAGCAAGAAAATAGGCACTGATTTTTCCAACAGCATCTCGAAGATGAAGTGAAACTTACACACCACTATCGGGATCGATAATAAATATGGGTTGTCCTGAGTGCTCGTCTATGACGTTCTTCTCCACAGAGTAACTCAGGACGGCGTTCGTGCCCTCCTGCGGGTCGTCGTAGTCCATGGCCGAGACACGAATTACCTCAGTCCCTGAGTTGAATGAAATAAGCAGGACTGTGATTACTCATGATCATAGTTTATGTCTGGAAAAAAAATGTAACAAATGATTTTTATATCATCGAAATGTAATGAGCAGTGCTGTGAATACTGAAGATGGTAGTTTATGTCTGGAAAAAATAAAATAACGAATGTCATAACACCCAAACTGTAAAAAGTATAGGAACATTCTGAATAAGCAGTCCTGTGAATACCAATGATGACAGTTTATGTTAGAAAAAATGAAAGAATTTCATAACATCGAAAGTGTAAAAAATATAGGAACAACACTCAGAATAAGCGGTACTGTGAATACCAATGATGACAGTTTATGTAGGAAAAAAAACAAAAAAAAAAACAACGAATTTCATAACATCAAAAATGTAAAAAATATAGGAACATACAAAAGAACTGATCTCGAATCAAAAGCTTAGCATTTAGTGCTAACGGAAGGTCAGAGCGAATAGAGAATGGAACAGAATAGGAGAGAATAGAATAGAATAATAATTATTCACTTACCGGCCTCTGAATTCTCCATCACGGTAGCGTTGATGACACCGCTCGGGAAAAAAGGGCCATTGTCGTTGATGTCTTTCACATTCACGTGCACAGCAGCCTGGGCTGTGTGCAGGCCGTCAGTCGCTGTTACTCTGACGTGCCATTTTGGTCTGCCGGCTGGGGCGTCGCGGTCCAGCGCCTAAATAAATAAATAAATGAAATACACACACACACACACACACACACACACATATATATATATATATATATATATATATATATATATATATATATATATATATATATATAAATATTGTTTACTTTGTGTTTTCTGTTAATCTTGCAGTGCAAATTAAACAATTTTGAGAGCAAAACTCCTTTGTGTTGTCTATAGACACACTTCACGCTTTTTGGATACGCTCGTCACTACAAAGCCTTGGATCCAAGTGCAAGATATATGAAACAGTTATGATGTCCGGTAGCGGGAAACGAACCCACATCCCACAATCACATTGAGGCCACGTTGCCGACCTGACCACGTTTTACATATATATACTGTACTATATATATATATATATATATATATATATATATATATATATATATATATATATATATATATATATATATATATATATATATATATATATATATATATATATATATATATATATATATATATATATATATTAAAGAAGTAATGTCAGAAAGGCAAGTATAGTACTTTAGCAAGTGCACCTTTGAAGTGCATCTATAGAGAACAGGAAGAAGTTTTTCATACTTGACCGTGTTGGTCATAAGTTTGTTCAATTTACGCCACAACGTTAACAGAAAACACTAAGTCAACAATCACCAAACTGTTGGAAATAATCGAGTTTCCCTGGGTAGTAACCTTAAAAGAATAATCGGCTTCGCTGACTTACAATAAAAAATCTTTTCAGTTTCCTCACTTTTTAAGTCTTTCCTATTAACGTTCATGAAATATAAATATGATCATTATTTTTCATATTCAAATTTCAATTATTTTTCCTTGATGCAGTAAGGGTTTATATAGAAAAAGATATACAAGGAATCAAATGAAGAACCTCGAGGAATAGAGGATTTCTCTCGGTTGGAGGCAC
>NC_089762.1:269975-272475 GCF_040412425.1 Macrobrachium rosenbergii
TCATGACATGCCGCTCAGATGTCGCGGGTTCGCGCCTCCCCCATGGCATGAAAAATCACGATCATGATCAGTTACTGCCGCAGCCTGGGGTTTGCTGCGGTGGAAGGTTGAAACCAACATTCTCTGGAAGCTTGAATTTCAAGTCAGTGGCCCCTTTAGAGTGCTTGTTCAGGTGAATTGGGTTCATATACCGAAATAATAAAAATAATAAAATAATAATAATAACAGAACATACGGACTGTGATATTTCTGAGATCAGAACGATCTGGTTAATAGCAATAGCGAAATTAGTGTTTATGATAATGGCGTTGCAACAGGTGGTTAATTCTTGGTACTACCCGAAAATTTCGGGGGAAAATAATCATGAGAAATACTTCTCTCACTGTCATCGTTTTCTTACAAGCAGTTCTTTGTTCACATGTGAAAAAACTTCATTGTGTTTCTGTTATTGCTTGCATTCTTGAATGTCCTGAAGGGCGACTATACGGATTATTCTCGCCGACTTTCCCTGGAGGTCCTCATCCGATGATTCTGGAAATCTGACCATATAGAATTTAGGCCAAAGGCCAAGCGCTGAGACCTATGAGGTCATTCAGCGCTGAAACGGCAATTAGCAGTAAGAAGGTTTGAAAGGTGTAACAGGAGGAAAATATCGCAGTTGCACTATGAATCAGCTGCTAGGAGAGGGTGCAAAAAGAATACCTTAGTTTAACCAGACCACTGCGCTGATGAAGAGCTCTCCTAGAGAGGGCTGGCCCGAAGAATTAGATTTATTTTACGTGGCTAAGAACCAATTGGTCACCTAGCATAGGGACCTACAGCTTATTGTGGAATCCGAACCACATTAAACCGAGAAATGAATTTCTATCACCAGAAATAAATTCCTCTAAATCTTTACTGGCCGGCCAGAGAATCGAACGCGGGACCAGCACAGTGCTAGACGAGAACGATATCGACCCATCCAATGAGGAACTAGGAGAAGGTAAGAGGGAAGAAAGAGAATATGAACGGAGGTACAGTAAAAGGAATGAAAGGGGTTGTAGCTAGGGGCGAAGGGACGCTTCAAAGAACCTTAAATAATGCCTACAGTGTACCGCATGAGATGCAGTGATGGCACTAACCCCCCAAGGGGGAAATTTGACCAAAAAACGTTGTCTCGACATCTAGCTTCCACCGTGTTTTGGATGTAACTTACTGAGATATTTATCAGCTAACTGCTGATGTAGAATTTATGTACATTGAATTTATCCAAGATTCAGCAATTGTAAGAACAAGTAAAAAATGCGCCGAAGAAACTTCGGCGCAATCGAGTTTTCTGTACAGCGTATAATGCTGGATGAAACTCAGTCACGGCCCATGAAACTCTCAGCCGCGGCCTATGAAACTTTCAGCCACGGGCCGGTGGTGGCCTGTCTTTTGGCACCTATATCGGTGCCAGGCGCACGATTATGGCTAACTTTAATCTTAAATAAAAACAGGAACTACTGAGGCTAGAAGGCTGCAATTTGGTATGTCTGATGATTGGACTGTGGATGATCAACATACCAATTTGCAGCCCTCTAGCCTCAGTAGTTTTTAAGATCTGAGAGCCGACAGAAAAAGTGCGGACGGACAAGACAAATGGCCACCTCTATAATATTTTCCTTTTACAGAAAACTAAAAATGTACTTTGCTCAAAAATGTCCCGGTTAACCACTTCTGTTTGCTCTACATTCCTCCTGATATGGTTCCCCAATATCTTGTCCTTGTACTTTCATAATTTACTGATATTTTTGCCTATTTATTTATCAGTTTGTCAGTTTATCTTTGTTTTCTAATAGCTGATGTCTTCTTCTGTATTTCTTATTATCTTCTGTAATTTCCTTCAAACGAACACCGTGTTGTGTGAAAGTTTGACTTTCAAGTCATTGGCCTTTGTAGGCCTGTTCCACAGTAATAGGGCTCATCTTCTGAGTAATAATAATAATAATATAATAATAATATTATTATTACTAACAATAATAATAATAATAATAATAATAATAATAATAATATTAATAATAATAGTAATAAATAATTATTATATCCTCTAACATCTTTTTTTCTGAATTCCTCTTCAGGGAAACTGATCCAAACCTATCCTACGCATGACCAACTTGGCTTCCGTAACGAGATCCTACTGAAACCTTCTATCTCATCTCTCTGATGCTTGGTCCGGGCGGGATTTCTTTATGAAAATGGAGCTGCCTCTTCAGGGGGGCCAGTCAGTAAATACCTTTCGATATTAGACGCGGAATAACAATTTCTTATGTTTTCGATTTTCGTAAATACTCGTACGACAAAAGATGAGTTCGACAGCTTAAGACTGCAGCCTCTGGATTGTTTTTCGAAATTAATTTTTGAACCATCCACTAACATAAACAATCTTCGAAATGAATGCAGAGTAACATTGATACAATTTCCCTGTAAGGGTGAAAATAGTTTTGAATTTCGTAAATACATCTCAAGGAGATAAGTTCGA
>NC_089762.1:277475-317475 GCF_040412425.1 Macrobrachium rosenbergii
GTCAGTTCCCAAACCCCAAAACGTGACTTTCAAATAACTTTAAGAAAAAAAAAAAAAAAAATAGAGCAATGAAATAGGTCCAAGATTCATCCAGATCAACCAACCTGCGTCAGTACCACTTCAAAATGACAGTACAGAAGAGAATCAATACTGGGCGAGACGGAAGGAAAGCAAAGGAGGATAAAATCAAATAGACATCAATAATTAAGATGATGACAGATACGAAAATGTAAAAATGTCATCCCCCCCCACGCCAACTCCCTTCCCAAAATTGTCTGCCTCAAAAAGTGCATTCCAAATAATATGCAGCAAAATGCTAGCACAAACACACAAGCTAACGGAGAGAGAAAGCCCAGCATGACCTCTCAGTAATGCGGATACTTGCGTTTTGTGTGGTCCTAGAGCCAGTTCGAGCCTGCCAATCTGTGGTCACAATTTCCCCCTAGACGGGGGTTCCCCCCTGGGTGAGAACCACTGGGTTATACGAAAAAAAAAAACGCACATTTAGACCCACCACGCGTCAAGTACAAAAGAAGCAAAACATACAAATATGAATCTTGACATCATTTTACACACAAAAAACGACTGAAGTCAGAACAGAGAGTTTATGCCCTCTAATATATACAGCCATTAAGATGGCAGTAGCAATGATAGAAAAACCAACCAAATTTCCGATCCGGTTGCCATTTAATCATGCACTATGGAATCCAATCCGATGATCTGAAAGATATCATTGTTATTTGGATATCAATTTTATTTGGAGCGCTGTAATTAGAATGAAAAATTTACATTATATATATATGCATGCATGGTATATATGTAAATATGTATGTATTTGTGTGTATATTTATACATATATATATATTTATATGTATATTTATATTTGTATATATTTGTACAGTATGTAATACCTACATACTTGCACTTGTAAGCACGCAAACACACATATGCGTGTGTTAGTGCACGTGTGCTGAAAAAATCAAGCTGAGCAACAATTCAATAAGTAAAATTCTTCTTGCATACGAATCATTAAGGGCATTTTTACAGAGTAGACATCTTTGCAAATGTAAATATTTTACTCCTGAAAATGGCTCCGACGACCTTCGTTTTCGCGAGGCCAACTGAACGCAAAGCCAACCAGTCAATCAATCACGGTAACTGAGACATTCCCCACATCAGTGAGAAAAACTGAAAATTCATTTTGAAACTGGAGTGGCAGATACTACTACAGTTCTGCCTCTTACAGTGCAGTGCTTTGATATGAAAAGATTATGAACTGATTACTGAAAGGTATGGTCAGTGATTCCATGGCTAAGTGAGTAACAGGGGACAATAAAACTGTGCCGTAATTCGTCCCTAGTCTGATGAACTGGCGTAAGCCATTCTTTCCCCATTCTGAGAAGATGGGTTTCAGAGACTTGGATGTTATTCAGAGCTTCTAATTAACTCAAGTTCTCAGGACATTCGGTTTGAAAATGTGACAACACAGACAGCCGAAGTTTTGATATGTCATAGAGTATCAAAACCTGAATCACTCTGGCTGGAAAACTCAAAAACTTAGGGTATCAAAACCTGAGCCACTCTGGCTGGAAAACTCAGAAACTTAAGGTATCAAAACCTGAGCCACTCTGGCTGGAAAACTCAAAAACTTAAAAGTATCAAAACCTGAGTCACTCTAGATGAAAACCCAAAAACTTAGAGTATTAAAACCTGAGTCACTCTGGCTGGAAAACTCAAAAACTTACAGCATTAAAACCTGAGTCACTCTGGCTGGAAAACTCAAAAACTTACAGCATTAAAAGCTGAGTCACTCTGGCTGGAAAACTCAAAAACTTACAGCATTAAAAGCTGAGTCACTCTGACTGGAAAACTCAAAAACTTACAGCATTAAAACCTGAGTCACTCTGGCTGGAAAGCTCAAAAGCTTAGTATCAAAACCTGAGTCACTCTGGATGGAAAACTCAAAAACTTAGAGTATGAAAACCTGAGTCACTCTGGCTGGAAAACTCAAAAACTTACAGCATTAAAAGCTGAGTCACTCTGACTGGAAAACTCAAAAACTTACAGCATTAAAACCTGAGTCACGCTGGCTGGAAAGCTCAAAAGCTTAGTATCAAAACCTGAGTCACTCTGGATGGAAAACTCAAAAACTTAGAGTATCAAAACCTGAGTCACTCTGGCTGGAAAACTTAAAAACTTACAGCATTAAAAGCTGAGTCACTCTGGCTGGAAAACTCAAAACTTACAGCATTAAAAAACTTACAGCTGGAAAGCTCAAAAACTTAGTACCAAAACCTGAGTCACTCTGGCTGGAAAGCTCAAAAACTTAGTACCAAAACCTGAGTCACTCTGGATGGAAAACCCAAAAACTTAGAGTATCAAAACCTGAGTCACTGGCTGGAAAACTCAAAAACTTAGAGTATCAAAACCTGAGTCACTCTGGATGGAAAATTCAAAAACTTTGAAAAAATGAGTTTCGTGATTAGTACAAGGGGGACAATTAAGTTTAATGAAAGTGAGGTTGAACTGAATTGACTATAGAATTTAGGTCGAAGGCCAAGCACTGGGACCTATGAGATTATTCAGCACTGTAACGGAAATTGACAGCAAAAGTTTGAAAGGTGTAACAGGAGGAAAACCTCAAAGCAGTTGCACTATGAATCAATTGCTACGAGAGGGTGGAAAGTAAGATGGAAGAAAGAGAATATGAAAGGAGGTACAGTAAAAGGAACGAAAGGGGTTGCAACTAGGGACCGAAGGCACGCTGCAAAGAACCTTAAGTAATGCCTACAGTGCACCGCATGAGGTGCACTGACTGCACTACCCCACCTACGGAGCTAATGAAAATGAAAACGCACTCACTTGGCAATGACTTCTCAATTACGGATACTTAAGGCAACTTAATACAATTTTCATCCAGTTTCAGAAAACTTTGTTCACCAGGCCAGTCATTAACACTGATTTATGTTCCACTTCTTCATGAGTGGCTTCAGGTCTGCAATTACAAGCTAAATATTACCCACAGGGACTCGTATCCCGAGAGACCAATTACGATAATTATAACAGCGTTCACGCAGTGATAAATACAAGCCACAGGCCTTTATTGTTTATCCAGTTGCTATTACTTATAAATTCATAAAACGAAGAAGCGATATTTGAATCATTACAACAATCCTGCTCACCAAAGGGGCCATAATTAGTCTAGAGTTCCCTGTTATGATTCTCGCTGATGATAACTTTCTAATGAAAAATCTTGTCAGTTCTTGTTCCTACACAGGCTTGTCTCGTCTTCATAAAATTCAGTTACTGTATTTAGAAATCTATGTAGGAACCATAATATTTCAGGGCCATTCAAGTATTCTTGAAGCTAAATAGATATGCAAACATTGGTTTTGCTTTGAGACCAAGTATTGCTCATACAGTCTTAGGACTGCAGATCATTCGAGCAGAAAGTCAAAAGTAATCTCCATTTCATTTATGTCTTGAATCAATGGGTCTTCCTAATGGTCATTCAGCAAACTTAAGGTTAAAACCAGAATTCCCTTTAAAGTGGTACACTATGTACTTTGCTTAATTCTACCTATTCCTTTGACATTTATATAAAAGGATCCAGAGCTAATTGGAAAACCCTAAAGGATGACCAGAGCTAATTGGGAAACCCCAAAGGATGACCAGAGCTAATTGGGAAACCACAAAGGATGATCAGAGCTAATTGGGAAACCCTAAAGGATGACCAGAGCTAATTGGGAAGCCCAAAGGATGACCAGAGCTAATTGGGAAACCCAAAGGATGACCAGAGCTAATTGGGAAACCCCAAAGGATGACCAGAGCTAATTGGAAAACCCTAAAGGATGACCAGAGCTAATTGGGAAACCCAAAGGATGACCAGAGCTAATTGGGAAACCCAAAGGATGACCAGAGCTAATTGGAAAACCCTAAAGGATGACCAGAGCTAATTGGGAAACCCCAAAGGATGACCAGAGCTAATTGGGAAGCCCCAAAGGATGACCAGAGCTAATTGGAAAACCCTAAAGGATGACCAGAGCTAATTGGGAAACCCCAAAGGATGACCAGAGCTAATTGGGAAACCCTAAAGGATGACCAGAGCTAACTGGAAAACCCTAAAGGATGACCAGAGCTAATTGGGAAACCCAAAGGATGACCAGAGCTAATTGGAAAACCCTAAAGGATGACCAGAGCTAATTGGAAAACCCCAAAGGATGACCAGAGCTAATTGGAAAACCCTAAAGGATGGCCAGAGCTAATTCGGAAACCCCAAAGGATGACCAGAGCTAATTGGGAAACCCTAAAGGATGACCAGAGCTAATTGGAAAACCCTAAAGGATGACCAGAGCTAATTGGGAAACCCCAAAGGATGACCAGAGCTAATTGAGAAGCCCCAAAGGATGACCAGAGCTAACTGGGAAACCCCAGAAGATGACCAGAGCTAACTGGGAAACCCCAAAAGGATGACCAGAGCTAATTGGGAAACCCCAAAGGATGACCAGAGATAATTGGGGAACCCCAAAGGATGACCAGAGCTAATTGGGAAACCCCAAAGGATGAAATATCCTGTGTATTCTTTTGTGGATTTAGGAAAAGTTTAATATTTTTCTTACGAATTGGAATGATATCATTATTATTAAAAACATCTGTTAAGTATGTTTTTGAGTGTAAAACCTTCACTTTACACCGGTATACGTAAAGCTGAACTCACTATCTGTTATTTAGAAAGACAATAAAGGGGCTTTACAAACATAAACCTTTCAGCAAGTTGATATAGAACATATTCTGCACTTTTAAAACCACTCCCTCAGACTAGAGCTACCTAACCTTTGAAAGCAAAAGACTGACTTTGTACAGCACTAACAGTTCCACGATGTACAGTAAAATTCGACAATCCGCCATCACTTCCTGGTCCTTACTTTTACAGTCTAGAGTTAGTTCCATTTACAAGAGTGTGCCAGCGCACTACTGAATTTTACTGCACCTACACCTGCAAGCTTTGAGTTTTTGTTGTTAAATCATAAGCCTCTATTTCTTCTTAAATAAAATTTGAGGAAAATAAGTTAAAAAACCACGTACCGCCAACTAGGGGAAATATGAAGTATTTAGATCTGAAGCTTTAAAAATATAGCTGTGAATAAAGTATTTAAAGGAAACGATATTTTCACGACCACCACCAGTTTTCCTGAAATCTTTTCCAGACACGAATACAGAAGTCAGTATGAAGTAACAGAACACTGGCGGCCTCCGCAGTTCTAAAGCCCGATGACCTAGAAACCCCCTCCCCCTGAAAACCTTCCACGAACAGGAAGTAACAATTATACTCACTTTGTTTTTCGCCTCAAAGTCGAGCGGCGCCGTCAAAGTTAGCTCTCCAGTATGCGAGTTCAGGAGAAAAAGGCCATTTAGACCCCCGCTCACGATGCTGTACAACACACTCTTGCCTGTAAAGATGTAGAAGAATACCTTAGTCACGAAAGGAAGAGCTGTTGTACATCCTGAGTTGGGTTTTTCTGCATTTCCTCCTAGTACCTTCTGTTGCTTCTTTCGAATGGACACCTTAATATTCTTTGGAAGCTTCAATAATAACAAGTCAATAATAATAATAATAATGGGCTTGTTTCATATGAATTGGGTTCATTTTAACAATAATAATAATAATAATAATAATAATAATAACAATTATAATAATAATAACAATAATAATAATAATAACAATAATAATAATAATAATAACAGGGTTCATCTTCTGAATAACAATTATAATAATAATTTACAAGTGGATCTTTCTTGTAATAATAATAATAATAATAATAATAATAACAGGGTTCATCTTCTGAATAACAATTATAATAATAATTTACAAGTGGATCTTTCTTGTAATAATAATAATAATAATAATAATAATAATAATAATAATAATAATAACAGGGTTCATCTTCTGAATAACAATCTTTAATAATAATTTCCAAGTGGATCTTTCTTGTAATAATAATATACAAGAAAATAATAATAATAATAATAATAATAATAATAATAATAATAATAATAATAATATCTACATTAAAATTTTACCCGTACTTCCATGACGCACAATTTGGCACTGTCTAGAAAAGCCCAGTTTTATAGTGTAAGTAGGAACTCGTCAAATAATAATAACGATTTTGTTTTGCATCCGTTATTCATAAAGCAGGAATCAGATTGTTACTTACAGCATGACAGGAAAGAATTCAGCAGCTGGGAATGACATATTTCATAAATTCCCTTCAAATACATTTTTTATTTCATGAATTCTCTTCAAAATACATTTTAAAGTGAATTTGCAGATGGTGCGTGGCAGAGTTTTTTTTTTTTTTTTATATGGATGTATATTTTTCCCGAGCAAGTGGCCCGAAGAATTACTCCAATATATTACAACGGGTGTCCTAATAATTGTCCAGACTACAAATTACTTTAAAATACGAAGCTGATCTGGAACAGTTCAGCTCAACGAAGAGCGGAGGTCATAACTGACCTGCTACAAGTTTTAGGAAGCGCCCTTTTTTTTTTTTTTTTTTTTTTTTTTTTTTTTTTGCAAAACTGTATTTTATAAACGAATATTGAGGCTTTATTAATGAATATCTTTCTCCTACTAAATTATGACTAAAAAGAAATTAACGTGCACTGATGTAGAAGTTTTCACTAAGAGAATAATATACGATTTTGGTACCTGTGAAAAAGAATAAAATACCAGCGTGTTCATACCTTTCCACAAAAATCACTTAGATATTTCTGGGCAAAAATTTACAGACTGAACATAATCCTCGTTACGATATCTTTGATGTCAATTTGTCTGGGCATGACACAATTATATTCCTGGAAACATAAAATATTGTTACAAAAAATAAGGACAATATTTCTAATAGTATTCTTTTATGTCGGTATGATTAAAATGTTAGAGAAATAGCGAAATATTTGTATGGAAACTATTGTTAATGGGATATCACATTCTTCAGTCAATAATTATACATGAATACAAATACACACACAATACACACACACACACACACTCATATATATATATATATATAAATAAATATATATACATGTGTATATATATACATATATATATATACATATATATATATATATATATATATATATATATATATATATATATTTAGGCAATTTGCGTGTGTATAGTATTCACCTATACTCCTTTTCCCCTTTAAGAGGATGGCTCCAGAAAGTGTTACCTTTACGATTTTCAGCAAGCATTATGGAACACAGCTGCTGGCTCATATACTTCTCTGGCCTAGCTGCAAGCACTATAATAAGTTATGTGCTTGACTGATGTGGGAATATGTATTTTATAACAATACAGACTATATGTTGGAAGAGCAGACGTGAGAGCAAATTGATGGATGGAACAGTGAGAAGAGGGGTGGATGGAGGTATATGTGATTATTGCCTGGTTGAAGCCAGGTGTAAATATAGCTTAATGCTGGTGGAGATCAGTGACAGAACATCTGATTATGAAGGTAATAAGTACAATATGATAAATAATAAGTTCGAAAGAATAACGTAAGCAATAATAATAATAGTCCACTGAGAATGGGGAGTTGCAGCGTTATGTTGGTAGGGTAGACATAAGAGCAAATGGATGTAACAGTAAGAAGAGGGGTGGCTGGAGGTATGTCTGACCATTGCATGGCTGAAGCGCAGGTGTAAATATAGTTTAATGAAGGTGAGGTCAGTGACAGAACTTTAGATTATGAAGGTAATAAGTATGGATGTAACAGTAAGAAGAGGGGTGGCTGGAGGTATATCTGATCATTGCTTGACTGAAGCGCAGTTGTAAATATAGTTTAATGAAGGTGAGGTCAGTTACAAAACATTAGATTATGAAGGTAATAAGTATGGATGTAACAGTAAGAAAAGGGGTGGCTGGAGGTACATTTGATCATTGCTTCGTTGAAGCGCAGGTGTAAATACTGTCTAGTTCAATGAAGGTGAGGTCAGTTACAAAACATTAGATTATAAAAGTAATAACGATATCATAAATAATAAGTTCGCAAGAGTGACAAGAGCAATAATAGTGTTAGTCAACTGAGAAGGAGGAGTTGCAGCGTTACGGATGAGGACGTGTCTGTGCTTACTGCTTGTATTACTGGAGGCCTGGAGTGTCAGGAGCAAAACAGGAGCAAGGTTTTCCCTCACTGTGACTTCCATCCAGGGCTGGCTGAAGTGGAGGTTTCCGACATTGCTCAAGTGGGTAACTGTAAAGAAAGTAATCAATATTAGGGAAGACTGGAATGGTATATAAAATTTTGGCCAAAGGCCAACCGCTGGGACCTATGAAGTCATTCAGCGTTCAATGGAAAATTGTTAGTAAAAAGGGTTCAAAGGTGTAACAGCAGGAAAGCCTCGCAGTTGCACTGTGAAACAATTGTTAGGAGAGGGTGGAAAGTAAGAGGGAAGAAATTTTGGGAAGATTGACATTCAAAGATGGAGCAAATGACGTTCATTAACTATATCCAAAAAAATGTCCCCGAGTGAGGAAAAGGACTGGATAAAGCGTGAAACAAGGGCGTTGATCTGAAAGGTCAGCAAGTCAAATGGGAAATGAGTGGCTGGAATCAAAGAACTCATAAAGATCAATTTTTGCTTTTATTTTATTTTTACAAACGGCCTTTTTTCTTCTTAATCTTTCATTTTCTTCTTTAACCTTTCCCTTGAACTTCTCTTTATTCCTCATCCTCCTTTCGTTCCTCCTCCTTCTCTCCCTTTCATTTCGCCTCTTTTTCTTTCCGCCATTTCATTCACAATATCCTTTTTCCTCCTCTCTTACTTTCATTCCTTCTTATCCATTTTCTGTTTCTCTCTCTGTTCCTCTACATAGCTCCCTTTTCTTCTTCTTCCTCCTCCTCCTCTTCCTACCATTCCTTTGATTCGTTTCCCACTTCTTTTTTTACCTCTTTCGCCCAGAAAGCAAATTCCAATTATTTCCGGATTCACTTCTTTCGAATGAAATGATTAGATCTGGGAAAAGGAATGCTTCTGTTCGCGTTGATTATTTCCCTTGATCAGTGAAACGCGCCCCTATGCCATCCAGTGCTACAGTTCCTTTGAAAATTCAGTGCTCACAGCCTGAGGAACTGTAATGCTACTACTGAAGAGAACACTTACGTGACTGTGCCTCGCAGCCGAACTCCTCACAGTTCCAGAGGTCCTCTATTCCTCACACCTTGGATTGTGGAGCGGCTTCCCTGAGGATGTTATGCACTGGAACTTCTTCAGACGTTCAAGCGAAGATGCAGTGCGTTACTACCATGATGCTAATTCTCCTTGCACTTTAATGCATTTTTATTTGTGTACCAGTTTATTTTTTCCTTTTGATGAGTGAGATCTCCTCTTTCTGTATTTCCCTATACCTCCTCTTACTTCTTCCTAATGAACACCATAATATTCTTTGGGAGACTGAATTTCAAGTCAATGGCCCCTTTTGTGGGCTTGTTCAATATGAATAGGGTTCATCTTTTGAATAATAATAATAATAATAATAATAATAATAATAATAATAATAATAATAATAATAATAATAATAATAATAACTCATGAGGAAGCATTACTCACAAGTATTTGTAACTAGAGATTTCCGTTTGACATCAAATGACGCAAGTGTTTCTTCAGCTGTCTAGCATAAGCTGGAAAGCAGAATCATCTTCTAACAGATTCAGCGGCAGATTCTTACCTAACTACTTTCACCGTTTATCCAGACTGACGTTCCCATCTGCTTTAAGCGCAAGCAGACTTGCATAGAAAGCTCTCTTCTACGGCAGGGATGAAAAAAAAAAAAACTGTAAACACATTTTCCATGTATTTCAATAAGGGAGGTAATTGGCAATTAAAGGAGAGGCATGTCTCTTTAATTGGCGAGCTATAAATGTCATCTGCAAGTGAAACCAGGCATCCGAATGGGTGTGTCTGAATACTGAATAGCAATATATATACATATACATATGCAAATACATACACACACACACACACACACATATATATATATATATATATATATATATATATATATATATATACATATACATATACTTATATTGAAGCGAAGGCGATACGACTCTCACTACAGAACTGCATCGCTTAGACTGAGGTGGTGCAATATTTTGCTCGAGAACATAAAGGAACGTTTATTGCGATTTATGCGGCTGGAAAGACTGTTCACGTATCGCGTGCATAAACAAAGGGATCTACAGTTTCGACAATATTGGCGTGCGAGAGATTACTCTGTACCTTAGCTTGATCTTAAAGCAGATAGAAATGTCAGAACAGGTGAGACGTTCTAAAGAAAAATGAAAATTCAAACGAATAACAACTATTAAATATCTAAAATAACAGCCTGTTGTTTTATATATATACATATATATATACACACAGACATATATATAAATATATATATATATATATATATATATATATATATATATATATATATATATATATATATATATATATATATATATATATATATGCTGAATCTCTGCTTGCTTTACAAACAGGCAATTGTGTGCAAATTTCTGTAGCAAATTCGGGAAGGGCCTCTATTGAAAGCGAGTGATGTGATTCAAACCGGCTCGATGGCTGGGAACTATTTTTGCATATATCTATATAAAACCTTCTGGTCACGTTTACCAAATAAATATATAATATTTTTAAAAGACACAATGACCTCTTAACTTCTCGACTTCGCACTCTTTTTAGAAAGTGAATATGAAAAGAGGTACAGTAAAAGGAACGAAAGGGATTGCAGCTAGGGGCCGAGGGCATGTTGCAAAGAACCTTAAGTAATGCCTACAGTGTACCGCACGAGGTGCGCTGTTGAGTTATAGCATGCTAAAGACCTAAAGAATCCCTACAAATCGGCAGTTATAGCGTAATTACAACCTTGTTTCACGTAAAAGAAAGGATTTAAACTCACCACCCGTGTTGAAAGAAAGGATTACGAATATTATCTTCACAGGCAAATGTCAGACTTTTAATTAAGTTCATCTCGAGTTACAAACAAATAGGAACCTGAGAATGTTTGTCTTCAAGGAGGCAGAAACAGTCTTCCTTCATGAAGTAATCTACAAAGGTCTTTGAACAGAAGTGAATATCTGATGTGCACGGGTTTGGAATTGCTAATAGGGATTTACATCGTTCCGTGAATTTCAATTTCTGAGGGAAACATGAGGACATAACAGTGGGTCTTTCGGCGAAGAAATCCACAATGGTGTCAGTGTAAATATATATCAAATATATACACAATTACATTGACACAATCATGAATTTCCTCACTATCTTCGTGACTCGCGCGATTACGAGATTTTTTACAAATGGGTCTTTTGCTACGAAAGAGCCACAAAAACCTCTCCATGGCGATACGTGGCTGCACAAGTCGTTTTCAGAAAAAATAGAACGATTTGTTGCGGCCTGCGTAGAATTTCTTTGTCCCCACTATCGTATATATATATATAAAGAAAATTAAAAAGTAAAGATGCCTCTATTGCAACGTGGAATAACGAAGACTGCATTAGGTATATTACGTTGTTCCTGTGTAAATCCCAAACAGAGCGGCGTTCAAATTGAACTTTTCTTTGTCTTAATTATGAACAACCTACTTGGAAAGACACATATCTTCTCATTCTGAATTATAAATACCATACTCCCGTCACCTATAGTAAGGGACCTTTCATCATCAATGGGCGATGCAGAGACATGCCCATATCCTAAGAAATTATGACACTGACTGAATAAAAAAAAATATTTACTCTCTTTATATTTACCTGACAGAGAACCACAGACATCTGGTGATGGTTATGAAGAGAGAGAGAGAGAGAGAGAGAGAGAGAGAGAGATCTAAATGATGTACTTCGATGTTTTGTGCTACCAATTTTTCACTCTATGTAATGTTATTGAGAGAGAGAGAGAGAGAGAGAGAGAGAGAGAGAGAGAGAGAGAGAGAGAGAGAGAGAGAGATCTAAATGATGTACTTCGATGTTTTGTGCTACCAATTTTTCACTCTATGTAATGTTGAGAGAGAGAGAGAGAGAGAGAGAGAGAGAGAGAGAGAGAGAGAGAGAGAGAGATAGAGAGAGAGAGAGAACTAAATATAATACCTCGCTCGATGTTTTGTGTTACCAATTTTTTATTCTATAATGTTAGTGTGTGAGAGAGAGAGAGAGAGAGAGAGAGAACTAAACACAATACTTCGATGTCTTGTGCTACCAATTTTTCTTTCTATATAATGTTATTGAGAGAGAGAGAGAGAGAGAGAGAGAGAGAGAGAGAGAGAGAGAGAGACATTCCCACTGAGGCGCAGTGGTTTCATATCAGCACCTATCAATTCATCCTTGTCGCCTCGTGAGATTCAATAATGAAAACCGCAGATTTTTGCTTGAAAACTTTATTTCAGGGGACTTTCATTTACGGAGAGCAATGGATGAATGACTGGGCTATCAAAATACATGACCTATGCGGGTTAAGTCACGAATCTGTTTAATTTAATATTCATTTTTAAAATAGTTTTAAATGAAAGTCATTTATAAGAAGTTCTATTCAGCTACTCTTCAATCCTTGAACAAGCGAGCAGGACGAACCAGAAGACTCCTTACCGTTAGTGATCTGCTCTCCCAAAGGGATGAGTAGGGGCATCAACAGATTGACAGCCATGCCGCCCAAACAGCGCCCAACTGCCGCCCCCAGAATCTACGCCCAGCGTTGGAATCACGTTCCCCGAACATTCACTATTTGCGCCACATTTTGCCGGAGCCTGCGGGGAATAAAATGATGTTAAAGCAACACTTGCCTCAGGGGTTAGAGGAGCAAACGTTAAAGTCACTCGGCCCCTCTTTCGCATGTGTTATGAAACATATTCGGCGGAGTTCCCTCTCATTTCGGTCAGGCTCCCTCCTATTTTGGGGAAAGAGATCCATTCATCTTCTTAATGCGGACAGAAAAACAACAGTAACGAAGGATAATGAATATTATGGAAATCTTATGAGGGTCGGTGAACTACACAACTTAAAAAAAAAAGAAGTCAGATTTAATTAACATTCACTTTTCAAGTGAAAAAAAGAGTCAGTCGCAAATAGCTGCAATTATTTGTATCAGCACCCAGCAGGCACTCTCAATTTATTGTTTACATATTAACCGAAGAGCTTCAAGAATTTCACGAGAGCAATTCTAGCCAAGAAAAAACACAGACGATTAATTAATGTCAGAGTTCGTACGTGGGATGAAATGCACCGATTCGTATTTACATCAAATATTTTCCTGTGAAATATTTACTCAATATCTAGAGAAACTCAGTGAAAAAAGAAATGGTTGTCAATAGAAGTAAAACATGATCAGCACTGGGGGTTTATTGGAAGCTGGCTAATTACACACACTTGATATTTATGATAATTACGCTCTCAACCTTTTCTGTACCACAACACAAATAGCTAGGCATGCCCTTGTGGAATCTTGTCTAAAGATTTTTAGTATATTTAAAATAAGCATTCCGGAGGAATTCATGATCAATCACTTGGAGGAGGTTATAGCAACCTGCATCGTGTTTTGGCCCCCAAGGGGGATAACAGACTTTCTAACAAATCCAGCTGGAATGCAAAAGTCCTGAAATGTAGGATTTTTCATTTCAAATTTCAGCTTCACGAATTTACATAAGGACTGCAGGAACCTGTTTCATACACGTACGGACAGTAATGACAACAGACCTGTGGTTCCCCTTCTCATGAAACATAAGTTTCATCTCTACAAACTGATTAATCAGTGTGTATTTATGGACAACTTTGATAATATTTTATTTTTATATTTTCTTCTCAGATATAAACATCCTAAACGGTGTCTTCTTTCACAACAAGGGTTAGCAATTTTATAACAGTGACAAGAGTGAAATGCAAGACCCCAGAATACTCAAGAATATTTATTTAGAAATGTCTTTTTTAACAGACATTTAGTGATCATAAATCAGCCGCACTGGTCAGCATAGACAAATAACACTGTGAGAATCTTTCTCTTAAATATCGTATCCTCATTATTGCAGGAAAAGACTTGTCCTTAGGCGATGGCGACGTAAAATCAGACACACTTTTCACTACCTGTCCAAAATGACATAGGACAAGTTGAAACTACCATAACCAAATCACAAGCCACCATTCGCACCGGCGACTAATTAGCATCTCTAAAACCCATCATACTTGATCAATTTCAGATTTTATGGAACAATGACTCCGATAATACCAAACTAAAACAGATTAAACCAGCCAAAAGGGGCGCTCTGTTGAAGTGATTTTATCTCGTCTCCAGTTTGGTCACTTTCGCGTGACTCGTGAATATTGGATGAATAGCTCTCATGGCAAAATCCGTGTATCTGAAAATACGTATCTTCTGTACATCGAAGTCCAAAACCCAAGCCAGAAACGAACAGTAAGTTTGGGAAACTTTTCTTTTTCAAGGAATTTTTTTAATGATATTCGTTATTTTCAATTCATCAAATCTAAATTTTTTTAAAAGAAAGACAGTGCGTATGATTCCAATTATATTTATGGAATAGCCTGCGGGTCAGCCCTGTGAGGGTCAAGAGTTTCCACCGAGGGTGTGGGTAAACTACCTAACAAAATACCAATACATGTTCAATAAACAGGTGCTGAACAGGGTGTGGTTCTAGCAACCCCACCCCGACATGACTGCAATGACGTAAGGGTACCCAAGAACTAATACCGTGGGGAGTGAAATTTCACAAAAGAAAAAATTATATATATATATATATATATATATATATATATATATATATATATATATATATATATATATATATATATATATATATATGTATGTATGTATATATATATATATACATATTACATATACATATACACAAACATGTATACACACACACACACACATATATATATATATATATATATATATATATATATATATATATATATATATATATACATATACATATATACATAAAATGAAATAAGGGTTTGCGGGATGAAGCGAAAGAGCTAAAGGGGAGACCGTCGAAAGAAAGATTAATGAGCAAATGGACCTTAGAATAGTTTTCCATTTGCAATGAGACGTAAATGGAGCAATGAACTATGGAGAGAATATTGTCTCGAGTCGAAGCAACGAGCATTTTGAAGAACTACTGAATTTGGGGAGACGAGGAGCACAGCTGGAAAGCACGAGTGTGAAAAGATTCAAAATAATTTGGAGTAATGACTGCTCATTCGGTGAGGGGAAAGGTGATAAAGGTGATTATAGGAAGTCATAGAACGTGAGATACTAAATATAACTCGGAAGGAATATGACAGGATTTCGACTGAGAATAATAAGCTGTACTGGCTTAGAGAACGGAGTGTGGATCACGTGTTGTCAGTGAAGTGTTTATGTGATAAAAGTTCAGAGTGAATGGAAAGAGCAATATGAGGTGTGTATGGCCTAAAAGAAAGTTTCTAGTCTAAATGACAGAGGAGCAATATGGAGGGTAATGAAGATTTTATTTAATATAAAGGGTAATTTGTCGATAGCCATCAGACTTTGCATTACACCACAGTTCGAAAGGTGAGTTTTGACTTTTGATTTAATATTTTTATGGACAGAGTGATGCGAGAGGCTGAAACTGTGGCCTACAAATACCATAAAAGCTCTTCCAGGAGGAGAAAAATGAAGATGAATACCACCAAAAGTTATAAAGGAAAACCAGAGGCAAGAAAAATGATGACTGTTAGTACGGATGGTGAAAGAGTGGAGTTGATATCTATCAAGATTTAGGAGTAAATATGATGATGTTATCATGGTCTACACACCGCAATTAGGCAACGTCATGGCTTTCAAGTAATAGATTAGACTTACGACGCACTTAAACAATATCTTAAGGTATTTCTTTCCTGGGTTTTGATGGATGAACAGGGAACTCCCCCAGTCATCTTTCCCTAAACGCTTTTTACAATATCTTAGAATGAAAATTTATGAGCGCCTGACGTTCAGGTAATTATGACCGTATCCCCGGGTCATTAATGACATTACGATTGCCCATAAATAAATCCGCAATGAAGGACACTGCAAAAACATTTCACTGTTTTGCACCTACAGCTGATTACATAACAAACATTTGGCGATTAACTGTTTTGACGTGAAACCGTTCACACATCTAACACAGGCTTCATTTTTATCACAAAAACTCCTTATTGCTATCAACAAATTACCTCCCACAACATTCTCACTCATTTTCTAATTGCATCTCTCTCGTTTCTGCCATATGATTTTCTAATTTCATATGCATCATGCATTTTTGTCCCTTTGATCTAAATCTTCTCACTAAATATATTCTATAATAAACTCCGGATCTTTCCTAGACAGTGACCCCCACCCAACGAGGCCCGGGGGTCGTTATCTAAGACTGGAATTTCTTGGGGGTCATTATCTAAGACTGGGCTACTTGGGGGTCACTATCTAGGAAAGATCCCCATGGATTTTTCCTAAATAGTGACCCCAACAAGGGTCGGAGGTCGTTTTCTAGGACTGATATTTCTTGGGGGTCATTATCTAAGACTGGACTACTTGGGGGTCACTAACTATGAAAGATCCTAAACTCTAAATTCACACACACACACACACACACAGCTCTTCCCCTTTCAGTCCTTATATCGTCTGCTTTACATCCCCCAATCAGAATCCTACCACACCCTCTACCCATTACTCAGAACTTTTCCCTAATTCAGACGTCCCTTACAAACCTCGGTCAGCTGCGCAGTCACACTGCCACCACTCTACAGCAGAACCTCACTTGTAACCTCATCCTTAGCAGACTCTCTCACCAGCAGTAAAAAAGTTTTCCATTTGCACCTTTTATCCGAAAATCCATCATCCTCACAACATTTACTTACCTGAGGAACTTCTCCACTTTCTCTCTAACGTTGCTTGCTCAAATTGAACCCCTAAATGCGTTAACGTACCCTGATGTTTTCACTGTGATTTTACATTAACAACCTAATTCCAGCTCTTGTCAAAATAAATCTCCTTTTTGCCTTCCTTCACACTCTAAATTCATCTTCCCACCACTTGGTGCTGTTATTTGCGTCTTCCCACCCTCCCACAACCACAGACACTTCTGCATATTACTCTTCTGAGCCTCATTTTACTCCAGTGTCTTTAAACCTAGCTCATTTTTCCTCCGTCTTCTTCTTATATAGTATCTCACATCCTACTTATGACAGCCTCATTCTCAGCTCCTTGTCTCTTAATGAATTTGACAGCTGTTCCACTTTTCCTTTCACTGCATGATGCTCAAGAGGTACCTTAAACCATCACTTTCCTCGAAAAGACATCCATCACATTGCTTCTGCATAAACTCCTTGCTGACAAGTGATGTAAAACCATTCCCGTGCGGAATTCTGAAATTACATTTTTTTAAATAAATTTTTAGGATAAATTCTTTAAAATCATTTCTGTGTGGAATTCTGAAATTACTTTTTTTTTTTTTATCAATTTTTAGGACAAACTCCTTAAAATCATTTCTGTGTGAAATTCTGAAACTACATGTTTTTAATAAATTTTCAGGATAAATTCCTTAGAATCATTTCTGTGTGAAATTCTGAAATTACATTTTTTTTTTTTGCTATCCAATTTTTAGGATAAACTAAATAATTTCTGTGTGAAATCCTGAAATTACATTTTTTTTTTCTTATCAATTTTCAGGGTGAATTTCCTTAACCTTAGAAGCCGATACCCCAGTGGAAACAAACAAAAATCCCCTTCACAACACAGGGTCTCGCTCCGACGTCCAAGAGAATCGAATTCCATCACTACACCATTCTGCAACTAAAAATGGTTAGATTTTGTTTCAGCGTATGCATGCTATTTCCTGCCCGGGTCAAAACTGTGCGAATGCCGAAATAGAAAAGCCTCAACATGGTGACGGCATAGCAAGTAATCTGTTATTGGCTGAAGGAAAGGCTTACTAGATTTATACAGTATATGACTATACACACAGACATATATATATATATATATATATATATATATATATATATATATATATATATATATATATATATATAATATACATATTTACATACATAAGTGAAACATGCACACACACATATATATGCTATATATATATGTGTATACATAAATTATAGATTTATTTATTTACTTATATATATATATATATATATATATATATATATATATATATATATATATATATACATACATATATACATATATATATATATATATATATATATATATATATATATATATATATATATATATATATAAGTATACCTCAGTTTAACCAGACCACTGAGCTGTTTAACAGCTCTCCTAGAGAGGGCTGGCCCGAAGGATTAGATTTATTTTACGTGGCTAAGGACCAATTGGTTACCTAGCAACGGGACCTACAGCTTATTGTGGAATCCGAACCACATTATAACGGGAAATGAATTTCTATCACCAGAGATAAATTTCTCTAATTCTTCATCGGCCGGTCGGAGAATCGACCGCGGGCCCAGCAGAGCGCTAGCCGAGAACGATACCAACCCGTCCAATGAGGAACTATATATGTGTGTGTGTGTATATATATATATATATATATATATATATATATATATATATATATATATATATATATATATATATATATATATATATATATATTACGGGAAATGAATTTCTATCACCAGAGATAAATTTCTCTAATTCTTCATCGGCCAGTCGGAGAATCGACCGCGGGCCCAGCAGAGCGCTAGCCGAGAACGATACCAACCCGTCCAATGAGGAACTATATATGTGTGTGTGTATATATATATATATATATATATATATATATATATATATATATATACAAACAAGAATCAAATCAAAGTTAACTAATCAGGCAGAGCGCACATTTCATACAGTACATACATTAAGGTCGTTTAAAATGGAAACAACAAGTCTAATGAATTAGCAGAGCACTTCAGCAAGATGAAAACACGACAAACTTCAAGCGTCCTGAGTCTCCACAAGAACTGCAACTAAAGAACAGAAATTTTCCAAGATCTGACAGTGACAGCTCTTAGCGAGACGCAGCTCCGAAATCGGGGGGAAGAAAAAGACGTATAAGGTCAATAGGTTTAGAACTAATTAAGCGAGGCAGTTTTGAGGTCTCGAGGAAGCGCACAGATAATGAACTAACCTGAGGGGAAATCATTAATTAAGTTCAAGGTAAGTGCAAAGAGGAAATCGATATTCAACTAATTACTAACAGTAATTTACTATAAGTAAAATGTTTACTCTGGGTCTGGTATTTCACTATAGTGTATTTTATATATACACTATATATATATATGTTTATATATATATATATATATATATATATATATATATATATATATATATATATATATATATATATATATATATATATATACATACATACATACACAAATGCACTGAATTAGTCGTCAAATAAGTGAATGATTCAAAAACACAAGTAATATTGATAGCAGAAGAAATCAGATAAGAATATTTGTAGTATATTTATACAAATACGCATCTATATATATAAATATATATATATATATATAATATATACAATATATATATATATGTGTGTATGTATACATGCATACACACACACACACACACACACGCATATATAGGAAATGTCGAAACACAAACATTTCTCATGCGGATACAGATTTTCAATACGCTCCCTATGGTGAGACCAAATATACACGACTATGAATATCCGTCCATTTTCTTCCCTCAGACGCCGAAGTTTGAGGAAGGAGAAAAGTTTGAGGGCGGAACACCAGCCATAGCGCCATTCCATTGCTCGATCTCAATAAGTCCGGTATTCAGATACGAGGAGCCACATTCAAAATAAGAAAGAGAGAGAGAGAGAGAGAGAGAGAGAGAGAGAGAGAGAGAGAGAGAGAGAGAGAGAGAGAGTTCAACTTCAGTTCAGTCAGGAACCTCCGATGTACAGAGTGAAATATACGTGTGGTCAGTAAATCATGCTTAGATGAGTGTTTACGTAAGTATACCGTGCTTCCGAGTAAACTGTCAACTATTTATGATACTTCATATTTCATAAGAAAAAGATGTCTACCTCATAAGAAACAGCAATGGGAGAAACACACAAATCCACTTACATTATTTATATATATATGCGTGTGTGTACATATATATACACACACACACACACACACACACACACACACACACATATATATATATATATATATATATATATATATATATATATATATATATATATATATATATATATATATATATATATATATATATGCTTTACGACAGTTGGATTTACATCGGTCTTCCCAGCAGTATGAACCAGAATTTTTAGGTGACCCTTACTATAAACTTAACGAAAAACATCGTCAGCAATACCATTGTCATTCCTTCCACCTAGATTTCCTTGACAATGCCTTAATGCAATCACGCTGACTGAATGGTGGTTGCTTTCAACATTAGTATGAGCCGTTTCTAAAAAAAAAAAAAAGCGTAATGTGGAATGCATGAAAATGATTAGTTGCTTTTAAGCTGGATGAGAGGGAAAGTGAAACGCTTACTACAACCTCGCTCCTCGTCCTGAACAGGTACTGAGAAAGCTTGACGTAGGAATAAAGAAAAAGAACTTAGTGAACGAACTGAAATAGCTGCATGTCGAAGCTTCTTCGACGCAATCGAGTTTTCTGTACAATGTATAATGCTATATAAAACAGTCCTACTACCGGTCAACAGCTCAGTTGCTCCCCAGATGCGGTCAAGTTAAGGTGCATCGCACGCTTCTGGAAGGCGCTGCCAGACGCGCGATCCACGATAACCTTAACCTTAATTAAAATAAAAACTACCGAGGATAGAGGGCTGCAATTTGGTAAGTTTGATGATTGGAGAGTGGATGATCAACATACCAATTTTCAGCCCTCTAGCCTCAGTAGTTTTTAAGATCTGAGGACGGACAGGCAAAGCCGTCACAATAGTTTTCTTTTACAGAAAACTAAAACATGTACAAAAGTAAAAAATACACCTTCACAGTATAGTCCTGCAGCCAAGACATATATTGGTACCACTTGACACTCCCAAACATTAATACACCAAGGATGAAGGTTAATATGAAAACATTAACATCCGATAACTCTCCAGCCTTGTACGTTGATGCCTTTTTAAAGGGAAAATTCAAAATGGCCGTCACACAGGTCTTGTGTCAGAGTATTTGAAAGGAGGCTCGGTGATGGCGTTGGCCTGTGGCTTTAAATATGGCGTGATCAAAAGACTTGATAAAAGATAAGACATAAAATTATATTCACCACATCACCCGCGACGATTTTCACTCTGGCCGATCGTAGCCCCAAGATATGACACGACAGAGGAACCGAGGTCCTTTCTAGCTAACGCTAAAAAAAAAGTATATCTTAGTTTAACCAGACCACTGAGGAGCTGATTAACAGCTCTCCTAGAGAGGGCTGGCCCGAAGGATTAGATTTCTTTTTCGTGGCTAAGAACCAACTGGTTTACCTAGCAACGGGACCTACAGCTTATTGTGGAATCCGGACCACATTATGACGAGAAATGAATTTCTATCACCAGAAATAAATTCCTCTAATTCTTCATTAGCCGGTCGGAGAGTCGAACGCTGGGCTAACAGCGTGCTGGCCGAGAGCTCTACCCACCCCTCCAATGAAGAACTAAAGAAGCAATATAGTCAGAGGGGCTGGACAGCAAGACTGAAGAAAGGAAGCAGGAATGGAAGTAAAGTAAAAGGTTAAAAAGTAGATGCATCTAAGGGCCGAAGGGACGCTGCAGACACCCTTCAATAATGCCTACAGTGTACCACGTGTGGTGCACTCATGGCATTATCCCTCTACAAGCTCTCGTCTCTAGGCGTTTCTTGCATTCACCTGTACAGTATTACCACAAGTCACAAGTAAACGTTACGTAATCATTGTCAAGATAAAGATATCCAGAAAATGGTGGAGATGAAGAACAAGAATTTAAAAGTAGGGGAAAACCACACAATTGCACTTAGAAGTAATTGTTAGAGGTGTTGGACAGCAAGATTGAAGAAAAGGAGGGGGTGTGGCGGTTAAGTAAAAAGGTTAAAAAGTGGGTGCAACTAGGGGACGTAGGGGCGCCGCGCACAGCTTTCAATAATGCCTACATTGAATCACGCGAGGTGCACTGACAGCGCTACCTCCTTATGAGGCCTTTTAGAAAAGAAAGTACCAAAGATTCACTACGACGAAAAACTGCAGTTAAAGTTAATTGTATGCACATACGGCTAAAGGAGTGTGTGCAATGCACGTGTGCACGAATTATGGCATTGTCTGTCATTATCTGAAACAAACTGCGTGTAAATATACAATCACTTGCACACCCTTATGCATGTGCACGAGTTATTTTGTATTATGGATGGGAATATTCATCTACAACATATGAGTATTACAATCAAATCGATAACGCTTTCAAATGGTGTGCACACACATATATAAATACATATTTGACATCTTATAGCAAATACGCCGTCTGCTTATTGTACAAATTTTTTCGATATTTAGATAATACCGAAGTCCACGTTAAAAGTAAACGTTATTCTGTCATATGTATATACCTACAAGAGTTATGGCAGTAGCCTACTCTGTTTAATAGGCTACACGCTGAACCTATGATAAATACTGACTCTCAATAATCCCCACCCCCACCCACCTATTCCCACAAACAGCTACCACCATCCCCCCCACCCCTTCCCAATCTACATGCGCGTGGGTAGACCTTTACTCGGGACCTTGGTTCCTCTCTCGATCCTGGTCTAAACCATATTACGTTTCCACAGTTAAGTATACCTTAGTTTTACCGGACCACTGAGCTGATTAACAGCTCTCCTAGGGTTGGCCCGAAGGATAAGACTTATTTTACGTGGCTAAGAACCATTTGGTTACTTAGCAACGGGACCTACAGCTTACTGTGGAATCCGAACCACATTATAGCGAGAAATGAATTTCTATCACCATAAATTCCTCTAATTCTTCATTAGCCGGCCGGAGACTCGAACTCGGGCCTAGCGAGTGCTAGCCCAAAACTCCACCGACTCTCTCAACGAGGAACTATGTTTCCACAGTAATTCTTATATTACCTTATTTTTTACTCTAGCAATCAAAGCCCTACACCACACATTCCAAGCTACATCAGGCAAGGCTATGCTTCAATCATTCTTACGTTTCTTCATCTTACGCACCTTTCCTCATTCATTCTTCTCCAACTTTTCCATCCTGTGAACATTTCACAAGCTTAACTCGCTTTTCCAGTCTTCAGCATTTCAACTGCCATCCTAACAATCTCAGGATTAAATCCAGCAGTCATTCTCAAACTTACTTTATTATATTACAATCTTCTGATATTCGCAACCGATTCTCCGGTTTCCTCGAGATTCAACAGCTACCTGAAATATCCAGTCCGTGAACACGGGTCAGAATTCTCATTAGGCAGTATCCTTCCACGCATTAGCATCGAATGTTGGAAAATCATTTGCTCGTTCACGCCCGTCTGCATTACATAGTTTTCACATTAGTCTTTCTGAAATTCGGCCTTTACAAACTTTATCAGGTATCACTTTTCTTCCTGTTGTGTCTTTTCATCCCTGTATACGTCTGCACTATTTTTTTCTCTATTCTTTTGTTCTTCAGACAACCAAAGTGTACTTCTGATCCCGTTATACCATCATGATCTTTTCAATTCCTCAAATCTGTTAGGCCGTACATGAAAGGATACCCTGCAGTCACTATGTCCCATCCTTCAACTGCATAATCCCGGACCACGTGCTAGCACACACACACACACACACACATATATATATATATATATATATATATATACATACATACATACATACATATATATATATATATATATATATATATATATATATATATATATATATATATATATATATATATATATAGAGAGAGAGAGAGAGAGAGAGAGAGAGTTATAAACAGACAGACAGATAGACAGTATGGCTGTGTGTGGTTATGTGAGGACAAATGACAAGCCATTTTAAGCAGACGTTCGGTTTGCAAAAGTTGGTCATTTTAACAGAGAAGGTATTCTTTAATCACGTACCAGCAAATTCATCACAGCATTCTTCGAATTCTCACAGCATTGCACACATTCTTTAGTCAGACCAGGGTTTCTCCTTGTTAATCTTACCTTGGGAGCTTTATCCGATAAAGCAATACGGATTAATAACACTATGATAGGCAATAGACAGAAATTCCTTAGCAGCTTCCAAACACGGCGCAAATTACCTTTCAGCCTAAATTTGGACAAGTATAATATAATAAATTACCTTTCAGCCTAAACTTGGACGAGTAATATGATAAATTACCTTTCAGCCTAAACTGAGGCGACGAATATAATAAATTACCTCTCAGCCTATACTGAGGCGACGAATATAAATTACCTTTCAGCCTAAACTGAGGCGACGAATATAAATTACCTTTCAGCCTAAACTGAGGCGACGAATATAATAAATTACCTTTCAGCTTAAACTGAGGCGACTAATGTACTAAATTACCTTTCAGCCTAAACTGAGATGATGAATATAAATTACCTTTCAGCCTAAACTGAGGTGACGAATATAAATTACCTTTTAGCCTAAACTGAGGCGACGAATATAAATTAACTTTCAGCCTAAACTGAAGCGACGAATATAATAAATTACCTTTCAGCCTAAACTGAGACGACGAATATAAATTACATTTCAGTCTACACTGAGGCAACGAATATAAATTACCTTTCAGCCTACACTGAGGCGACGAATATAATAAATTACCTTTCAGCCTAAACTGAAGCGACGAATATAATAAATTACCTTTCAGCCTAAACTGAGGTGACGAATATAAATTACCTTTCAGCCTACACTGAGGCGACGAATATAATAAATTACCTTTCAGCCTAAACTGTAGCGACGAATATAATAAATTACCTTTCAGCCTAAACTGAAGCGACGAATATAATAAATTACCTTTCAGCCTAAACTGAAGCGACGAATATAATAAATTACCTTTCAGCCTAAACTGAAGCGATGAATATAATAAATTACCTTTCAGCCTAAACTGAAGCGACGAATATAATAAATTACCTTTCAGCCTAAACTGAAGCGACGAATATAATAAATTACCTTTCAGTCTAAACTGAAGCGACGAATATAATAAATTACCTTTCAGCCTAAACTGAAGCGACGAATATAATAAATTACCTTTCAGCCTAAACTGAAGCGACGAATATAATAAATTACCTTTCAGCCTAAACTGAGGCGACAAATATAATAAATTACCTTTCAGCCTAAACTGAGGCGACGAATGTAAATTACCTTTCAGCCTAAACTGAGGCGACGAATATAAACTAACTTTCAGCCTAAACTGAGGCGACGAATATAATAAATTACCTTTCAGCCTAAACTGAGACGACGAATATAAATTATATTTCAGCCTAAACTGAGTCGACGAATATAAATTACCTTTCAGCTTAAACTGAGGCGACGAATATAAATTAACTTTCAGCCTAAACTGAAGCGATGAATATAATAAATTACCTTTCAGCCTAAACTGAGGCGAGAATATAATAAATTACCTTTCAGTCTAAACTGAGGCAACGAATATAAATTACCTTTCAGCCTAAACTGAGGAGACGAATATAAATTACCTTTCAGCCTAAACTGAGGCGACGAATATAATAAATTACCTTTCAGCCTAAACTGAGGCGACGAATGTAAATTACCTTTCAGCCTAAACTGAGGCGACAAATATAAACTAACTTTCAGCCTAAACTGAGGCGATGAATATAATAAATTACCTTTCAGCCTAAACTGAGGCAACGAATATAAATTACCTTTCAGCCTAAGCTGAAGCGACGAATATAATAAATTACCTTTCAGCCTAAACTGAGACGACGAATATAAATTACATTTCAGCCTAAACTGAGTCGATGAATATAAATTACCTTTCAGCCTAAACTGAGGCGACGAATATAAATTAACTTTCAGCCTAAACTGAAGCGATGAATATAATAAATTACCTTTCAGCCTAAACTGAGGCGAGAATATAATAAATTACCTTTCAGTCTAAACTGAGGCAACGAATATAAATTACCTTTCAGCCTAAACTGAGGAGACGAATATAAATTACCTTTCAGCCTAAACTGAAGCGACGAATATAATAAATTACCTTTCAGCCTAAACTGAGACGACGAATATAAATTATATTTCAGCCTAAACTGAGTCGACGAATATAAATTACCTTTCAGCTTAAACTGAGGCGACGAATATAAATTAACTTTCAGCCTAAACTGAGGCGATGAATATAATAAATTACCTTTCAGCCTAAACTGAGGCGAGAATATAATAAATTACCTTTCAGTCTAAACTGAGGCAACGAATATAAATTACCTTTCAGCCTAAACTGAGGAGACGAATATAAATGACCTTTCAGCCTAAACTGAGGCGACGAATATAATAAATTACCTTTCAGCCTAAACTGAGGCAACGAATGTAAATTACCTTTCAGCCTAAACTGAGGCGACAAATATAAACTAACTTTCAGCCTAAACTGAGGCGATGAATATAATAAATTACACAAAGAAGAGTTCATCAACACAATCTGCTTTGTAAAATGAATGGATAAATACTGATAAATCATCGGTGAACGACAGAGTGAAGATACATTGTCCCTCGACGACGGGAGATCTAGAAGTCTCACAAAAAATCACGGGGAAGCCAACTGATCTGCTGTGTGACCTCTCTCTCTGATGGGGAGGGTGGATTTGCATAGGATGGAGTCTGGGAACATAAGCAACTGGTCGGGTAATCTCGAAATGACGTTACCAGCCCGCCCTGGATTCGGATCCTTCTTAAGTGAAGGAGAAGGTCTTGCATTAGGAAGGAGGAGGAGGCATCATGTCAGAAAGGAAGACTGATAAGAGGATTTACCTTCTTGTTTGCAAACATATCGCGGATCATAGCTGACATACGCACATGAGCAAACGCATAGACACACGCACAAATACACACAAACATTATATAAACAAATACACACAAACATTATATAAACATATATAAATATATATGTACGTATATATATATATATATATATATATATATATATATATATATATATATATATATATATATATATTGTCTAATAAAGGTTGTTATATTTAGGAAACTACTGTTCCCCTCAACTGACACTTGAGGGAAACAGTAGTTTCCCAAATATAACCCTATAAAATCTGCCAAATTTGGTGTTTATGGGCAACCTCTATTGGGTGGAACTCTGTAATACCAGAAAATATAAAGTATATAATCATATACAGGCCACAAATAACCAACTCATTAACATCGAATTCAGTTGACCTTGGGAACAATTAACACCCGAAGTGAATATTATATATAAGTGCTCCTACCTTCACCAAGATTAGAACCTGAACCTTTTGGGATTTGGAACCAAGATGGCAATGGCTATCAAGAGAGACAGGAGTTGATTTCGCCTCTGCTTTACACTTCCTTTAGAATTCAGGTTCTTTTCTTAGCATCGAAATCAAAACATCTCGGCGTCATTAGCTCTGAGAGCTTATGTCTGTAACGCATCGATATTCACGATGTTTTGTGACTAATTTACACGTGACGTTTGTAAATTTATCGGCGACGAACAATGAACTCTTCGAATCCATTAAACTTCATGATGTTTTTTTACTCTGAAAACCTTGAAATGTGAAAATGAAAAAGGAAATTGCCCACCTCTGACGAGTTTCGAATTGACTTCCCACATTATAACCAACTGGGCCACCAGCCGGGTTCGGATTTTATTTCAAGACCCGAGATAAACTGTAATGGAAACATAATGATGAATATTTTTAAAGATTTACTCACTAAAAGGTTTATTACGGTGGGCGAATTCTTTAAAATTCATATAAAAGAAAATATTCAACTCGAAAAGGGGACAGACGACCGGCGAACTCAGCTTTCCATTTGGCCTCTCTGCTGTGTAAGAGAGAGAGAGAAAAAAAAAAAATTAAATCATAACAAGTATAATACTGGATTAATCCAGACCCATTGTGCTATGTTTAGGCAGAATTCAATTTTGTTAATGACCAAATTATCCACCAAACTTAATTTCAAGATGAAACAAGTAAAAAATGCGCCGAAGCTTCCTCGGCGCAATCGAGTTTTCTGCACGGTGTGTAATGCTGTATGAAACTCTGCCGCAGCCCATGAAACTTTCAGCCACGGTCCGGTGGTGGCCTGTGTCGTTGGCGGCTAACTTTAACCTTAAATAAAATCAAAACTACTGAGGCTAGAGGGCTGCAGCTTGGTATGTTGATCATCCACCCTCCAATCATCAAACATAGCAAGTTGCAGCCCTAAGCCACAGTAGTTTTTAGTTTAATTAAGGTTAAAGTTAGCCATGATCGTGCTTCTGGCACTGCTGTAGGTGCCAACAACACAGACCACCACCGGCCCGTGGCTGAAAGTTTCATGGGCCGCGGCTGAGAGTTTTATGGGCCGTAGCTGGGAGTTTCATACAAGCAATACGCTGCACAGAAAACTCGACTGCGACGAAGAAATTGCAACGCATATTTTGTTTGTTTACATAGTTTTTTTATTGTCACACCTTCATTCACATTCGCATAGCAATACAGATCGTTGTAGATTTAGGGATCTTCTTAACTTTCCTATGCAATTTCTCTCAACTCGATTTCCAAGTTTTATGAAGACTGCCCATTGCTTGCAGTTCTGTCTTTAGAATTTCGCTGGATTATAACTAAAGAAATCCTGTCCTTGATACCACTGTTCCTAATATTTGATCGATTCAACCTCATATTCATCCTTTTTGCTTCTGTTATTTCATCCCTTTGCGCATGCAACCCCATTCACCATTTCTACATCTGTTATTTCATCCCTTTGTGTATACAACCTCATTCATCTTTTTTACACCTGTTATTTCATCCCTTTGTGTATAGAACCTCATTCATCTTTTCTACACCTGTTATTTCATCCCTTTGTGTATACAACATCATTCATCTTTTTTACACCTGTTATTTCATCCCTTTGTGTATAGAACCTCATTCATCCTTTTACACCTGTTATTTCATCCCTTTGTGTATACAACATCATTCATCTTTTTTACACCTGTTATTTCATCCCTTTGTGTATAGAACCTCATTCATCCTTTTACACCTGTTATTTCATCCCTTTGTGTATAGAACCTCATTCATCTTTTTACACCTGTTATTTCATCCCTTTGTGTATAGAACCTCATTCATCTTTTTTACACCTGTTATTTCATCCCTTTGTGTATAGAACCTCATTCATCTTTTTTACACCTGTTATTTCATCCCTTTGTGCATACAACATCATTCACCTTTTTTACACCTGTTATTTCATCCCTTTGTGCATACAACATCATTCACACTTTTTACATCTGTTATTTCATCCGTTTGTGCAAGCAACCTCATTCATGTTTTTTACATCTGTTATTTCATCCCTTTGTGCATGCAACCTCATTCACACTTTTTACATCTGTTATTTCATCCCTTTGTGCATGCAACCTCATTCACACTTTTTACATCTGTTATTTCATCCCTTTGTGCATGCAACATCATTCACCCCTTATACATCTGTTATTTCATCCCTTTGTGCATGCAACCTCATTCACCCCTTATACATCTGTTATTTCACCCCTTTGTGCATGCAACTTCATTAACCCTTTTTGCATCTGTTATTCCATCCCTTTGTTTACGCAACCTCATTCACCCCTTATACATCTGTTATTTCATCCCTTTGTGCATGCAACTTCATTAACCCTTTTTGCATCTGTTATTCCATCCCTTTGTTCACGCAACCTCATTCACCCTTTTTACACCTGTTATTTCATCCCTTGCGTATACAGCCTCATTCACCCTTCATACATCTGTTATTTTCTCCCTTTGTGCATGCAACCTCATTCACCCTTTTTACATCTGTTATTTCATCCCTTGTGCATACAGCCTCATTCACCCTTTATACATCTGTTATTTCATCCCTTTGTGCATACAGCCTCATTCACCCTTTATACATCTGTTATTTCATCCCTTTGTGCATACAGCCTCATTCACCCTTTATACATCTGTTATTTCATCCCTTTGTGCATACAGCCTCATTCATCCTTTATACATCTCTTATTTTATCCCTTTGTTCACGCAACCTCATTCACCCCTTTTGCATATGTTATTCCATCCCTTTGTGCATACAACCTCATTCATCTTTTTCACATCTGTTATTTCATCCCTTTGCGCATGCAACCTCACACACCCATATTACATCTGCACACACCCATATTACATCTGTTATTTCATCCCTTTGTGCATGCAGCCTCATTTATCTTTTTACATCTGTTATTTCATCCATTTGTGCATGCAACCTCACTCCCCTTATTACATCTGTTATTTCATCCATTTGTACATACAACCTCACTCCCCTTATTACATCTGTTATTTCATCCCTTTGTGCATGCAGCCTCATTCACCCGTTTCACACCTGTTATTTCATCCCTCTGTGGATACTCTGCCTTTATAACTTCTGTTTTTATATTTACTTTGAGTCTCCACTCTTGAAATATATGTTTCTCTAGATGCACGATGCATTCCATTAAGCAAGCTTTTGTAAATCTTACGAAGCGCTGATGATCAAAGCGGAGTCATCATGTACATCCTCTAAGTCTTTCAATTTTCTATCGTCACATCAATCTCAACCTTCACTTCCATATCAGACCACCTTTTTCTTCGCGACATCTATGAGAAGGGTAAATTGCAAAATCGGAAAAACTCTCCCTTGCAGCATCCCACTATTTATTGCGCGATCCCTTGACAAGACACCATCAACATTAACTTCGCATCTGCTTCGTTCGTGGGTAATTTCAATTAGCTTTTGTATATCTAACGGGAATCCATAGTGACGCAAGATTTCCCATAGTAATGATTTGTGAACGCTGTCAAACGCAATCTCGTCATCAGCAAAAGCAATAGGAAAATGGCTCTTAAATTCCACACACTCCTGCGCCGTGTGAATTAATACAAATAACTGACTGATCTGTGAAACTCTTGCCTTTTCTGTGCATGTATGTATGTATATATGCATGTACGCTTGTCTGTAACTAGCAATTGAACAAATACAAGTTTCAGGCTTCTAAGATGGTATGACTGGGGTTACAAACACAAACCATTACCACCCATTCCATGACAGAAAGCATTTTTTTTCCTTTCGCTCCAAAGCCTGTGCCTTTACCAGAAATCACTGCGCCCTCAGGCAGTTTGAACTTGCAATAAAGTTTTATGCCGTAGCCTGATCGCTAATGCTATGAGCTTGTACCTCCAGCCATCTTGGATGCGAGCTCGAACCGCCTGAGGACGAAAACTTATTCTCTTGTTGTACCAGGACTGCTCAAGGGTGAGACACAAGGAAAATGCGCCCAGAATTGGTCTCAAGACCCAAACTACATAAAATAGGCCCGTAATCAATTGACTGCGGTATCATCGCACACACGCGCAATGGGACAATTCCGTGTTTGTGTATATATATATATATATATATATATATATATATATATATATATATATATATATATATATATATATATATATATATATATATATATATGAATGAAATGAATTTTATCACATCGCCGTGATTCATATACAAGCGTTAGGCTACAAACATCCTTCAATATCCAGTTTGCTCTACCTCGGAATAATATCTTTTCGTGTATGTTAACCGAGGGGAATTTTTTAGCTGATAATAAGTTCGTCGTCTCGTGGGCTCGAACCACGAAGACAAGAACTCAAGACGACAGTGACGCTCATTAAACCACACGGCCATCAAGTGAGGTATAAGTTGATACCGACTCCCACCTACAAACCACTGTCGAACTCAGGTATTTGTAATAAGAGTCGATATCAACCCACCTCCGCCATATTAACCATGTAATTTGTTTGTCGCAAGCAGCCATATTATGAATGAATTTTATCACATCACTGTGATTCATATACAAGCATTAAGCTACAAACGTCCCTTCATATCCAATTCGCTCTACCTCGGAAATAATATATCTTCATATATGTCAACTGGATATTAAAGGACGTTTGTAGCTTAAATCTTATATATATATATATATATATATATATATATATATATATATATATATATATATATATATATATATATATATATATATATATATATATATATATATTATATATATATATATATATATATATATATATATAATTTGTGTATACGTATATATATACATATAAATATATGTGCTTATATATATATCTTGATAGTAAAGATATATACATAAATATATATATATATATATATATATATATATATATATATATATATATATTATAATATATATATATATATATATATATATATATATATATATATATATATATCGTTTACTATCAAGTTCATTATGCCTTGGGAATAACTTACACCTAGAGGGACTCATAACTGACAAGTGATTCGTCCCTGGAACGAAGCACTCATCAGTTACAATTTTCACTGGGTGGAAGTTACTCCCAAAGTGCAGTGAATTGGACATCAAACGATACTCGTTTCCTTAATGTTTGTGAACACAAAAAAGTCACTTGTGTGTAAGCGACAAGTTACAAACTTACGAATCAGCTGTCATTGCGGAGTTAGGTTGATATCGATTCGAAGTATAGAACCCGAATTCAAGTGCTCATATCAACTTATACCCCAACTGATAGCCGGTTGGGCAAAGTTACTGTTTATCGCTGTTTCAAAATCAGTTAACGGTCCGGATGCTGCCTTGGACTAGGCAATAACAGATGTAAGTTTTCTAAAGGTATGTTGAATGGGATATTAAACGATATTTGCGGTTTAATATTTATGAACATAAAAAAGTGGCACATACATACATTAATGTAATTGTAATAGCCACAATGTCCTCTTAACTTTCTCGAATTCCTCGCGCTTTTTTGGATATGCTTGTCACTACGAAGCCTTGAGATCCAAGTGCAAGAAATATGAAGAAGTTCTGATGTGCGGGAGTGGGAAACGAACCCGGGTCCGCTAATCAAAACGAGTTACCACTGCCGACCTGACCACGAAAAGGATAAAAGTCTACTGCCTCTCGTACATACATATACCTGTCGTTTTTCAGAGATATGTATTAGAGTTGGAATGGACCCATCCTCACCATCGTAGCCAAGTGGACAATCGATTTTTATTGCTTTTTTTAGGCTGAAATACATATGTAAAATCTACTGGTCATTTTTACCAGATACATATGTAATTGTAATAGCCACAATGCTATTACAATTACATATGTATCTGGTAAAATGACCAAGTAAGCCTATATAACTATTAATTAATTTTATATATATATATATATATATATATATATATATATATATATATATATATATATATATATATATTTATACATATATATATGATTATATATAAATATATATATATATATATATATATATATATATATATATATATATATATATATATATATATAATGTGTGTGTGTGTAAAACAATCCTTTTTCCACGTAATGTATATAAATATTGTAGCTGACCATTAAGTAGGAGAACTGAACTTCAGCTTTCAAGCAGGATTTGAACCTGTGTCTTCAGAGTTACCTGCACACGTCTTTACTGACCCCACTATAGCATAACACGTCTTTCCCGTTTGGTGTCACTTACACGAATGCCCGCTGTCTTGCCTCAAGTATACGTAAAGCCCTGTCATACGTCAGTACTGATGACATGGTGGTAACTTCTCCAGGTGAAATATATGGTTGCTGTAACCGACAAAAAAAAAAAATCTCCCGCTTGAGAGCTGAAACGAACACGGAAAAGCGGTGTGCCTGCAACTCGGAAGATGCGAGTTCAAATCCTGCGTGAGAGATGAAGTTCAATTTTATCACTTAATTGCAATTTGAGAGTAAACGTGAGCTGGAGTACGGTTAAGAGAGTAACTGGGAACGAGGAAGATGGAGTAATGAACGTCAGTATGGATGGTGGAAGAATTGAAAAATATATTTGTTAAAGTACTTCTGAGTGAATATATTGGATGATGGGGGGATGTGCGCAGAAGGTTGGGAAACAACTTGAGTCTCTCTGGAAGCCAACGTTGGAATGTATTAAGGGATCATTGATCCAGTTCTCCCTTATGGAACTGACATGTAGATACTGAATGTAAGTTACAGAAAAAATGTACATTCTTTGCAAAGCATATGATCTTAGTAAAAACTGAAAGGGCAAGAAATGCAGAACAAAAGAAAAGTATACCTTAGTTTTACCAGACCACTGAGTTGATTAACAACTCTCCTAGGGCTGGCCCGAAGGATTAGACTTATTTTACGTGGCTAAGAACCAATTGGTTACTTAGCAACGGGACCTACAGCTTATTGTGGAATCCGAACCACATTACAGCGAGAAATGAATTTCTATCACCAGAAATAAATTCCTCTAACTCTTCATCAGCCGGCCGAACTGCAGAAAGATAGGCCAGAGGGTTTTGAGACGGGTTCGTCATGTGGACAGAATGGATGATGTCAAATAGGGGAAGGATGTACAATGATAAAGTATTAGGAGGGATGAAGAGAGGAAAGCCCAGAAAGGGCAGGATAGATGGAGTGGAAAAGGTAATGGAAAGTAGGGGCCTCAACATCCTGGGCGCTAGAGCCTTCTTTGTAGGCATATGAAATGGCAAATGCTTTGGAGGTTTCCTGCACAGGGGGTTCACTTACTAATCAACAAGGAAGGAATGTGGCAATAAGCACTCTCTTGTCTTTAACTGGAGCCACTGCCCTCTACAGGGAAACAGCCTAAGGGATATATATGTATGTATGTATGTATGTATGTATGTCTATATATATACATATATATATAATGTATGTATGTATATATATATATATATATACATACAACATATATATATGTATATATATATACAACATATGTATATATGTAAATATACATCTATATAAATACGGTAATATATATAATGTATATATACAGTATATGTATATAATATATATAATATATATATATATATATATATATATATATATATATATATATGTATGTATATATATACATATACATATATGTAAACTTACGACCCAGCTATGAATAATAATTAATTATACGAATGTTAACTTACCTTATAATCGATTTTCAAAGCAAAATCTAACTTTTCCTGCAAGGCTCGTACGTAATTTCTCCGTGATGACACAACGGCGTGGACTTCTTTATAGAATTAAGCTGGACGATTTTCTTTTTCTTTTAAAGAGTACTGACAACAGACGCCAACCATAAACAAAAAGGAGCTGATTGTTACCTCTTTATTTAAAGCGACATTTCTTGATGCAAAACTTACCGCCGAGTTTCTAAGGAACACGCTGATGCGATTAAAACTTGGAAAACAAAGGATTTAAAAACTGTTTTCCTTGACTTTTCATACAAAAACGTTCCGGAATCTTTTCCTTGTAAGCTCGGGACTGAAAGAATCACTTATCAGCACAGAAACCGTGTGAAACCTTATTGAACGAACACTTGTCTCACCGAGCTGACAACGCTTACCGTCCACTCAATTCGGCCGACAGGCTAATACTGAGAAGACCGTGACCGAAAACTCTCCTTCTCTCTCTCTCTCTCTCTCTCTCTCTCTCTCTCTCTCTCTCTCTCTCTCTCTCGCTTCTGCTCACCCATTCACCGCTATAGCTCCTCCCTTACCACCTCATCAGCACCTGGACTGTTAAAAGAAACTTCATCATGGGCAAAAGGGGGAATATCGCAGAGTTCAGGTAGGCTATTATCAATGATCACTTCCGGTCATGGCCACATGCGAACACAAAAAGCACTCAGTGTAGATCATACATAATCCTTCACCAAGAGAGTAAATAGGAAAATAGACAGATATGATATCAATGTACACTTCTATTAAGCTAATGAATGCTAATCTCAGTTACAGAGGCAATAATGAGGATGTACTGAGGCTTTAATATTAACAATGACAGCCATTGCATGAGAAGTGATTGTGAAAGTAGTAAATCCGAGTTATGTGAAATAGTAATAAAATCGGATTACTTTCTGTACCTAAGCAAATAATAATGGATGCTCTATTAGAATCTGAAGTCTGTAAGTCCAAAGTACGAAAACAGAATATTGGTTGAATCGAAACGGATTGAGAAACAATGTTTACACTGCGCCCGGAATGGGTTCCAGGCCTTTCTGGGAGCTAATGATAATAACAAGATCTGTAACCGGAGGTGCAAACAGCAGTGTGATTTCCGTCGAGTCAGCAAATTCTCAATTGAAGCAGGTTACACGTCAGAGGAACTTACACTAGACAACAGATTTTTCACGACGTGAGGATCATAATGATATACTTTTTTTTTTTAACAACACGTCGGCTACCTGTATTTCCCCAGGTGTAAAAAAAACTTGCATTTTTAAGCTCCACCCTCCCAATTTTCGAGGATTCTCCTGATTCAGTTTGGAAGACAGGACTAATCCGTTGACAACGACACCAATCTACATTAAATTTCTTTCTTTTCTGTTTTCCCAAGTTGATTCCTTGTTTTCCCCATAGTTTTGCTAAACTTTAATCATTGTTTTAGATAATCAACATTCTTTTCCTTCCTTTCATTATCTGAGAGAGAGAGAGAGAGAGAGAGAGAGAGAGAGGAGCACGGATCGTGTCTGGATGTGTATCTGCATGACAGTATGAACTGGTACGCGTATAAAATGTGATCCATGTTTCGATGACAAACGCTGGCTAAAGCAGGGTGCTAAAAATACATTAAATGAAGGCATCGATGTTTTAACGGATCAGCCAGTGTGTTACCTCCCAACCCATTCACAGTATCTAAATACAGGCGGTCTTTGTGTATTTTTGTTTGGCGCCGACTGGGGATTAAAACTTGCACGTTTCTGCTGAAAATGAATGATTGATATCGCCCATTTGACAATATTCGCGTCTGAGCTCTTATCTAAAAGTTATGTTATTGCTCTGACGTGAAAAACAATTTTCTTTTTACCTCAGCATTTATAATGTCAGTCATATATAACATATTTTACTGCCAATGGAATCGTTTTATAAATAAACTTTTGGGTCTGCCACAGGCAAAAACTCCGTTTCCAGTTTCGAGAAACGTGCATAAGGAATTTTTGAAATTAAGTATTCCGCCTCACATTTGCAACTTTTCTATCGTTCGGTTCAGGTTTGCGGTCGATGTTATTTGCCCGTGTCCGAAAAATATAGACCCGGGGATTTATTTTATGCAAAAATTACACCGGCTATTTCCTTCAAAAACTTTTAACATAGAGGTGAAGAATAATATTTCTTTGCCCATTTTAGGTTCAATAACCATTTGGAATGATCCTGTTCAGAAATTACACACACACACACACACACACACACACACACACACACACACACACATATATATATATATATATATATATATATATATATATATATATATATATATACATATATATATATATATATATATATATATATATATATATATATATATATATATATATATATATATATATATATACATTTCGTTTCTAATTTATAGTATTCTGCAATATTATACATATATGTATGTAAGTAAATATATATATATATATATATATATATATATATATATATATATATATATATGAATATATATAAAATGTGTGTTATTCATGTATTTATTTTCAAATCATCACATTTTTCTATATATAAATTCGAGCATTTAGTCTGATTCGGAATATGCTGATGGGAGATTCAGAGAAGTTTTGACGCTGATCAAATACTCTGTTATCCTGAATGCTTTACTAAATACTGATATGATAAAACGAATATAAAATTCAACGACAGCAATGTTACAACTAAAAAAAATCCTAAAAGCCACCGGCATTTCAACACTTCCGCGTAGGGAAGCGCGCACTCCACTGATTCAGTTTTTGGGACAGTTGAAAATCTATGTAATTCAAGGCATGTTGATAATGAAGTACAACCCGTAACAGGAGAAGTCAGGAGGGAAGGAAGGACCGAAGGAGCTCTTCAGAGAACCTTGCAGTTTGGGGCCGAAGGAGCTCTTCAGAGAACCTTGCAGTTTGGGGCCGAAGGAGCTCTTCAAAGAACCTTGCAGTTTGGGGCCGAAGGAACGCTTCAAAGAACCTTGCAGTTTTTTGGGCTGAAGGAGCTCTTCAGAGAACCTTGCAGTTTGGGGCCAATGAAGGAAGGCTCTTCAAAGAACCTTGCAGTTTGAGGCCGAAGGAACGCTTCAAAGAACCTTGCAGTTTGGGGCCGAAGGAACGCTTCAAAGAACCTTGCAGTTTGGGGCCGAAGGAGCTCTTCAAAGAACCTTGCAGTTTGGGGCCGAAGGAACGCTTCAAAGAACCTTGCAGTTTGGGGCCGAAGGAGCTCTTCAAAGAACCTTGCAGTTTGGGGCTGAAGGAACGCTTCAAAGAACCTTGCAGTTTGGGGCTGAAGGAACGCTTCAAAGAACCTTGCAGTTTGGGGCCGAAGGAACGCTTCAAAGAACCTTGCAGTTTGGGGCCAAAGGAACGCTTCAAAGAACCTTGCAGTTTGGGGCCAGAAGGAACGTTTCCAAAGAAGCTCTTCAAAGAACCTTGCAGTTTGGGGCCGAAGGAACGCTTCAAAAAACCTTGCAGTTTGGGGCCGAAGGAGCTCTTCAGAGAACCTTGCAGTTTGGGGCCGAAGGAGCTCTTCAAGGAACCTTGCAGTTTGGGGCCGAAGGAACGCTTTAAAGAACCTTGCAGTTAGGGGCCGAAGGACCTCTTCAAAGAACCTTGCAGTTTGGGGCCGAAGGAACGCTTCAAAGAACCTTGCAGTTTGGAGCCGAAGGAGCTCTTCAAAGAACCTTGCAGTTTGGGGCCGAAAGAGCTCTTCAAAGACGCTTCAAAGAACCTTGCAGTTGCAGTTTGGGGCCAGAAGGAGCTCTTCAGAGAACCTTGCAGTTTGGGGCCGAAGGAACGCTTCAAAGAACCTTGCAGTTTGGGGCTGAAGGGCTCTTCAGAGAACCTTGCAGTTTGGGGCCGAAGGAGCTCTTCAAAGAACCTTGCAGTTTGGGGCCGAAGGAACGCTTCAAAGAACCTTGCAGTTTGGGGCCGAAGGAACGCTTCAAAGAACCTTGCAGTTTGGGGCCGAAGGAACGCTTCAAAGAACCTTGCAGTTTGGGGCCGAAGGAGCTCTTCAAAGAACCTTTCAGTTTGGGGCCGAAGGAACGCTTCAAAGAACCTTGCAGTTTGGGGCCTTCAAAGAAGGAGCTCTTCAAAGAACCTTGCAGTTAGGGGCCGAGGGCTTCAAAACGCTTCAAAGAACCTTGCAGTTTGGGGCCGAAGGAACGCTTGCAGTTAGGGGCCGAAGGAACGCTTCAAAGAACCTTGCAGTTAGTGGCCGAAGGAAAGCTTCAAAGAACCTTGCAGTTAGGGGCAGAAGGAACGCTTCAAAGAACCTTGCAGTTTGGGGCCGAAGGAACGCTTCAAAGAACCTTGCAGTTTGGGGCCGAAGAAACGCTTCAAAGGACGTTGCAGTTAGGGGCAGAAGGAACGCTTCAAAGAGCCTTGTAGTTAGGGGCCGAAGGAACGCTTCAAAGGACCTTGCAGTTAGGGGCAGAAGGAACGCTTCAAAGAACCTTGCAGTTAAGGGCAGAAGGAAAGCTTCAAAGGACCTTGCAGTTAGGGGCAGAAGGAACGCTTCAAAGGACCTTGCAGTTTGGGGCAGAAGGAACGTTTCAAAGGACCTTGCAGTTAGGGGCAGAAGGAAACGCTTCAAAGGACCTTGCAGTTTGGGGCAGAAGGAACGTTTCAAAGGACCTTGCAGTTAGGG